>NC_069802.1:9307265-9607500 GCF_027406575.1 Nycticebus coucang
AATTCTAAAATCGGATAGCTGGATACTAGGTATGGTGGCTCATGCCTGTGCTCCCAGCGCTTTGGGAGGCCAAGACAGGAGAATCACTTGAGGACAGGAGTTCGAGACCTGTCTATGGGTTACCATTTTTTCAAAGAACCAAAGTATAAGGGACAAAGCTTCATTCTGTGCCTATTTTTATGCATGTGCTGATTTATAGTTCATAAAGTGCTTCATGATAACTTGGCATTGAATAATATTTAGAATCGCGTGTGAGTAGTTGGACAAACATATGCTAACCCAGTGCAATATCCTTGAAGCAGGGGTTTTCGTTATTTGTTTGTTTTTAGTTTGGCTAATTTGTCTATTGTTAATTTTTCTATGGTTTCTTTTGAAGACCCCACAGATTTCCCCTGTTTGTATTTATTGAATTGGACCATATGAAACTGCTAATAGTTGACAAATATTGACAAAACAGAAATTGCTTGGGGCTCAACCTCCATGTATGTCTGTGTTAATATCATGGGTGTTTATTAATGGACCACTACTGTGTGCTGGAACTTAACATGTGTCTGCTCATTTCATGCCGACAGCAACTCCCTGAGGAATAGCTGCACTTACCATCTTCATTTGCTAGAGGAATTAATAGGGTCACTCTATAAACTGTGGTTTTGAGATTTAACATTTGAAGTCTTGAGTCCTGAGCCTGTAGATCATTATGCTGTCCTGTCTCCCACAATGAAACAATTATTAGCGAATTAATTAAGTGGCGTACTCAGTGTATCTCCGTCATGATTGATTACTAGTCATGACATTGAATATTACTTCTAGAAGACAGACATTCTGTGTAAATATTGACTGAGTGTGAACCCTAAATGGAAGGATTTTTAAGTGTACTATCTCTTCTAACAGGCAATAACATTATAATAAATTAAGATTTGAATTAGTAATATAAATGTAAACATGACATTGATTTATTTTTTAATAGTATTCATTATTTAAGGATTTTAACTTCAAATTTGTTTTGAAGTTTGTCTTTCTGTGATATGTGGAGAGAGCATACCCTGTTTCCCCGAAAGTAAGACAGTGTCTTATTTTAAGGTGTGCTCCCGAAGATGCGCTAGGTCTTATTTTCAGGGGACGTCTTATCTTTCCTGTAAGTAGGTCTTATTTTTGGAGGGTGTCTTATTTTCGGGGAAACAGGTATAATGCCCAACCTCCGTTTTCCTTTATAACAATTTTTCTTTTTTTTTTTTTTTTTGTAGAGACAGAGTCTCACTGTACCGCTCTCGGGTAGAGTGCTGTGGCGTCACACAGCTCACAGCAACCTCTTAACTCTTGGGCTTACGCGATTCTCTTGCCTCAGCCTCCCGAGCAGCTGGGACTACAGGCGCCCGCCACAATGCCCGGCTATTTTTTGGTTGCAGTTTGGCCGGGGCTGGGTTTGAACCCGCCACCCTCGGCATATGGGGCTGGCGCCCTACTCACTGAGCCACAGGCGCCGCCCCCTTTATAACAATTTTTCAATGATTCATATAGTCAACAGGTAGGATAATTATTTCCGTACCTTTAAAGGGTGAAAGGAAAGTACGAATGAAATGAGAAAATAGGTGGGTGAGGCACATTAGGGAAAAGGAACGATCTTTTGAGAATAAATAGATTTCAAAGAACTCGCTTCTTATTTAAAGCAAGTACAAATATGGAGAGACAATTGTCAACACCTTGACATGAAAATCATATGGAACAAACAAGCATCAATAATTTATGTATAAACCCTTTTCTCATAAAGTCAAGTTATTGGGGGAAATATTGTTGCCAGCAACCTATCGTATTTGTGCTTTCAATGTTTTCTCCTTATGTGAAATGCATCACCTGTATATTTTGCAGTAGCCTTACCCAAACTTTTTGTTAAACTCACCTGCATGGATTTAATAAATATACCACAAAAATGTCTAAGAACAGGCCTAATATTGTCTTCCAGGAACTTGCAGTTTAATACAGACACTGTGATTAGCTTAAATAACTGGCCTAATGGGAAGCAAGCAAGAAAATACAACACTGATGCTAGTACCCATATTAAGAGATTTAAATTTTATAGTGGTGAAGCTATAAAAGGGCAAAGTACTAAATTCTAGCCCAAATATTAAGATAATATATTTAAAAATTTTACCAGATAAAGCTAATATTCAAAGTAAGTTTAGTCTTGAATGTTAGTATTGTGGAAAGTAGGCAGTTCTTCTTTATTATTTGGGGCGAATAACTAATACTCACTGTGTTCCTAAAATGTGCCAGATACAATCAAAAGCATCTTGCCTTCATTAATTTAATCTCCATAGTAACTGTGAAGTAGAATCTGATATTGTGGGAATTTTACAGAAGAGAAACTTTAGGTAAAAGAAGATAACTTACTTGGAATTATTAAGTTATTGAAGCATAATGAAATGTGATTGTATATCCCAGGCACTAGGGGACAGTAGAGGGTTGGAGACAGTTCTTTGCAAAGAAAAATTTCGATTAACAGCATACACTTAAGGGCAACAAAGAGCTTTCCTTGGAATTTCTTAGATTTCAACTGAGGAAAGATTACAGCTACATTTGAATTATCAGAAGCAACTGGATATTGGACGCAGCATGTTGACATCTTAGTGGCAAATTTATCCTTATATGTCATTTAAAGGGTGTTGAGCAGGGGTGCATTTCAAGGCGTCATTAATACTAATAACTTTTTTCCATATATTTTTTTTCAAGATAGAGTCTCACTATGTTGCCCTCAGTATAATGTCGTAGCATCACAGCTCACAGCAAGCTCCAACTCTTGGGCTTAAGCAATTCTCTTGCCTCAGCTTCCCAAGTAGCTGGGACTACAGGCGCCTGTCACAACGTCCAGCAATTTTTTTTGGTTGCAGTTATCATTGTTGTTTAGCAGGCCCAGGCTGGGCTTGAACCTGCCAGCCTCAATGTATGTGGCTGGTGCCCTACTCACTGAGCTATCATGCCAAGCCATTTTTTTCCCATATTTTTAAACTATTCTCCCCAAATTGCTGTTGTTCTACCACCTACTATTCCTCTCTCCTGTTTTTTCATCCCCACCTCCCTTTTCTTTTTCTTTTTTTTTTTTGCAGTTTTTGGCTGGGGTCTGGTTTGAACCTGCCACCTGCAGTATATGGCGCCAGCGCCCTACTCCCTTGAGCCACAGGCACTGCCCTCTTTTCATTCTATTTTGACTACTCTTTTTTCTAACATCAAAGTAATAATTGTATATCGATCCATTTATAGACAATAAAAATTCAGTGTTTGTATATCTGGGTTTAAACAGTTTAAAGCAACAGCAAACAATTAAGTTACCATTGTTAGAGTCCAAAACATTAGTATTATCTCACAGCCCCATTAAGTATTGATTCTGTGTCATGACAACATCGATGTTCCATTTACTCCCTTTAAAATAATCTAGAGATACCGTCATGGTTTGCTTAGCCAGTATTCTTTGAAACATAAAACAGATCAATTCCCTCATCTACCTTGATTTTGTACACAGAAATCCATGCTTAGTGGAAGAAAGAAAGAAGTAGATTTTCAACTTATTGTTATGCCTACAATGTGATAAAATAAAGATCATCAAAACATAGAAATAAAAAAGAGGAAATACCATATGTTTTCCATTGCTGCACTGGCAGAAGACAGGACACGTCACAGTGAAATTTAGAATTATCCTGGGCAGAATGAAAACAATTACACAAAAATCCCATATAGCAAGCAGCCCCCTGCCCTGTGCATATCTTTTATTATGGTAATTTAACATATGTCTAATTTCATAATACCAGCTATTTCACTTCGCTCACGTTTTCATACAAATTACACCACCACCAGAAATTCTCACTTTGAAGTTTGAAAGACACCCTTGAGAATACCGAGTATTAAGTTTTGAACAAGCTGTTACACTTTTCAATGGGGAGTAAATTTCTAGGCCATCTTTCATCATCCTACCTGTGCAAAGCTATCTTTAGTGACAACTCATCCCACTTAATTAATATTTGTAAAAACCCAAAGTGGAGACCAAAACCAATTCAGAATTATTGTTTTAGAGCTGTAACAGTTATTTTATTCACATCAAGCCATTGACAAAAAGGTCATCAAATAATATTTCATGCACACTTTCTCGAATTTTTCTTATTAAAGACAAAATGACAAATTCTCTGCCTTTCATTAATTTCTTTTTTTTTTTTTTGCATGTTATAATTTTCTTTTTTTTTTTATTGTTGGGGATTCATTGAGGGTACAATAAGCCAGCCTTTCATTAATTTCAAGGAAGTAAGGTGCCTTTTTTTTTTAATTCTTAGAGCACAGGTGTCTTACTATAGGAGAAGTATGGGGGGTTTGTTTTGTTTTGTTTTATTATGTTTTCTCTTAAGTAAATGATAACTTTATATATTTTTTAAGGGGAATTCTACCTGTTTTGCCATTTTAGAGATTTTGCTCATATATTATAGTTATTCTCTCTTTTAATTTTCATTTTAAATTCCTTCTTCTTGAAGTACGTTCTTTGCTTGGTTTCCAGGACACTCTGCTGTCCTAATTCTTTTGTCTCAATGCTGCTCCAACTCAGTCTCTATTACTGGTTCTTTCTCATGTTCGCCCCAAGGCTCGGGGCTCAATTTTGAGACTCCTTGTGTCCCTTATTTATTTTATTTTTTAGTGGACAAATTCTTGAATATATACAAAGTTGTGTATGTTCAAGATGTATAATGTGAAATAATTACTATGATCAAATCAAGACGTTCTCACACATGATGACTCATTTTTTTTATAATGGTATATTATTCAGCCCTAAAAAGAAGACAGTCTTACCATTTATAATAGGATTGAAGCTGGAGGATATTATGCTAAGTTAAATAAGTGAGAAACAGAAAGATAAATACTAATTGGTCTCACTTCTTTGTGAAACCTAAAAATGTGAAACTCGTAGAAGCAGAAAGGAGAATGGTGGTTGCTGGTAGCTGGAGTTGAGAGAAACAGGGAAATGTTTATCACAATGTGCAAACCTTTAATTATAGGCTGAATAAATTCTGCGGATCTAATGCATATCATGGCGACTATAGTTTATAATAGTGTATGGTTTATTTGATATTTTCTGAGAGTAGATTTTTGAGTCCTTTTCTTCTCTGTTTACATCAACTTCCTATGTGATCTCACCCATTCTCATGATTGTAAATAAGTCAGACATTTCATTCGTCCTCCCACACCTCTTCCTCCTGCAGTGCTCCCCAACTCAGTGAACACTACCATTAATATCTCAGTGGCTAAGGACAAAACTCTGTCACCTTCTTTGCATTCTGTCCTTCGGTTCCCTTGTATTTCCTTTACAAACCATTAGAAATGCTATGAGCTGTACCTTCAAGAGAGACGTCAAATCTTACCACTCTCCCCCCTCCACCAAGAGCATCTTTCATATGCATTAGCTGAGTGGTCTTTGCTGGTCTCCCTGCTTTCAGTCTCGCCTCCCTGACGTCTGCTTATCATGTAGCAGCCCGAGTAATGGTTTTAAAAACAGAATCCGTATCATGTCCCTCACCTGTTCTTAACCATCCAATGATTTCCTTCTCACGTAGAATTTAACCTTGAATTTTGGCATGGCTGGGTGACCCAGCCCCTGGAAAGCTCCTCACCCATTTTTTTTATCATTTCCTCTCCTATTCACATACTCCAGCTACACTGGTCTTTCTTGCTGTATTTCGTAAGTTCTTAACATGATGACGTTTGAAGCTCTTTTCTTTGGGAGGTTCCTGAGATGAAATGCTGTCTTTTTGATGTCTGCATGGCTTAACTCCTACTTAATCCGGGCCTTTGCTAAAATGACAGCACCTCAAAGAACCCTCCTGATCCTCCCATCTCTGGTCATCTCTCCTTACTCTGGCCCTGATCTTGATTTATTTCTTCTTCAAAGTGTTTATCAGTTACCTGACATTACATTTTACAGGCTTTTGTTTATTATTTTGTTATTCACCTTTCTGCCTGAAATGTAAATCTCATCAAGACGCTTTTCATGTTTTACTCAATGTGGAATCTTCAGTGCTTAGAACACAGTAGGCCCTTAGTTCACATATGCTTTTTAAATTGTGGTTATCACTTCCATAATGGCCCTAATTTTCTATTTCATAGAAAGTATTCAAGGTACTATTTTTATTTTACTCTACTTGCTTTGCTATGAACCACTTCTCCTTTTTACTTTAGTAATTATTTCTATATTTTATATTTATTTCCACTTGATGTTCATCTTTTGCTTACCGCCAAGTTAGCCTTCTTAAAGTTTCAAACACAAGTATGTAATTTGTTGTTTTCCTTCTCTGCCTGTCTTCCTAACACTTAAGTTACTTGCAGAAAGCTGAAGTATATGTAAAAACAGTTCCTGTCATATTTAAGCCTATTGTATAGAATTGAGCATATAATCATATTCTCCAAATGTGCCCTATACGATTGGAATAAATATTTAAGGATGTTTCTTGAGTAAGAGAAATCTTGGGAAACTCAATAGACCTCAAAGAACAGATCCATAAAGAACAGTTTGCCTTTAGACTTTCTCGGCTCACATCTAAATTTTCTTACATTAATGGCTTTGAACATTTCACAAAGGTGGTGATAAAATTAGGGCAACTTCTCTGGAAGAAAAATAGCACGTATAGAGAAGGAAGCAGAAATAGAAATAGAAAATGTTTTACTCCTGTACTTGATTTAGGAAGAACAACTCGACTATGCAGATTCTATGAAAGTAGATCGGGTTTCCAAGGAAAACTACATTTCAATCTCAAGATATTTTGGGGAATAAATTAGACTGTCATTTTGGGAGATGATTTAGGTGTTCAAATGTAGGAAGATGAACTAAATAAATCATATAATTTCTCACTTTTCCACTGAACCCCTCTTTCTGTAATCTTATGGCCATTTCAACTTGAAAAGCTAGGGAGAAGCTTTATTTGCCGGATTCAGGGTGTTAATGAGCACCTTTATCCTTGATTGTAGTGGGAACTTCCTGATTGTATTTGAAGGATATGCTATTTCCTCATGGTGCAGAAAAGAAACACGTAATTACCCTCCCTGTTTCTTAATAGCATGTGAGAGATTATGCTTTATAACTCCAAGGAAAGAAACTCACACAGACAAACAAATGGTCAAAATAGACAAGACCAAACTACAGAATCTTCTTGGAGGGGCGGAGAAACTCCTGAGGGAATAATCTGGGACCCAGAATGGAGTCATTAGCTAAAGTTCAAATGCTTCTGTCCTGGCAGGATTTTGAAAAGGATGCTTTCCCCTCCAAAACAAGTTTCCTAACTCATCAGATTAACTGTGGAAAGCACACTCAGGAATTATTGACTCTAAACGATGCAGTGACAGTTCACATTTGTGAGTGCTTAGCCAGTTTTAGGCATTTCCCACCAATTATACAGGGTAGGAAGCAGTCATTATTATTTCCACCTCACAGATGAAAAAGCTGAAACACATGGAGGTTAACCAACTTACTCAAGAGCTCACAGTTTTTAAGTGGTGGATTCAGATTATAATTCAAGTATTATCTTCCAACTAGTGAGCCTCCATTTTAAACCAGATACTCATATGTCTATACAGGTATCAAATACTTTCCTCATAATCAATATGGATTATAGGAAGACTAGAATCAGTAATAAATAGCAAGTGGAGTGAGGTGTTATCCAGGGAGATGTATTAAATATCGTATTTGGAATGTAAAGAAAATAGTCTAAATCCCATTAAGTCTACATGTTTCATAGTAAGTACATACGTGACATTAAGGGAGTGAAATCACCTTCATTTGCAAATATGCAAATAGTCCGCATCCAGAAATTGTACACACTCACAAATGCTTCAGCCTGGGTGTAGGAGAGACACCGTTCACTTCCGCCTTTCACCACCCCTCTCTCCAAGTACGTGAGTTTATTAATCCCCTTTTAAATACCTTTATCGAGATTTACCTACACATCCTAAGATTTACTCATTTAAACAACAGAATTTAATTTTTTAGTATGTGGACATAGCCATACAAACATCACCACAATGTAAGTATAAAATATATATTCTGACTATACTGAATGCCCAGTGTTTCAACTCCTAGTTGAAACTCATATCCTTTTTTTAAATTTCAAAATATTACAGGGGGACAAATGTTTTTGGTTACATGGGGTCAGATGATAATTGTGCCTGTCATCCAGTCCCCCTCCATCCTTCCCACCCCTGCTTGATTCCGACCAAGTTTTACTTCCCGTTATGCACATGTGGGCTCATCAGTTAGTCCCAACTAAATAGTGAATACGTGTGGTGTTTGTTTTTCCATTCTTTAGATACTTCCCTTAGGATAATGGTCTCCAGTTCCATCTAAATTGTTGCAAAAGGCAATAAGCCATCCTTCTTCATGGCAGAATAGTATTCTATGGTATAATGTACTACATTTTTTATTTTTTTTATTAAATCATAGCTGTGTACATCAATATGATCATGGGGCACCATACACTTGTTTCATAGAATATTTGACACATTTTCATCTCATTAGTTGACATAGCCCTCCTGACATTTTCTTAGTTACTTTGCCAAGACATTTACATTCCACATTTGCCAAGGCTCACATGTACCCTTGTAAGATGCACCACAGGTGTGATCCTTTCAATCTCCCTCCCTCTACCCACCTCCACCCTCCCTCCCCACGCTTTCCCCCTTCCCCCTGTTCTTAGGTTGTAACTTGGTTATAGCTTTCATGTGAAGGTCCTAAGTTAGTTTCATAGTAGGGGTGAATACATTGGATATTTTTTCTTCCATCTTGAGACACTTTACTGAGAAGAATATGTTCCAGCTCCATCCATGTAAACATGAAGGAGGTAAAGTCTCCATCTTTCTTCAAGGCTGCATAGTATTCCATGGTGTACATATACCACAATTTGTTAATCCATTCGTGGATCGATGGGCACTTGCATTTCTTCCATGACTTAGCAATTATGAATAGGGCTGCAATAAAGATTCTGGTACAAATATCTTTGTTATGATGTGGTTTTTGGTCTTCTGGGTATATGCCCAGCAGAGGAATTACAGGATTGAATGGCAGATCTATTTTTAGATCTCTAAGTGTTCTCCATATATCTTTCCAAAAGGGATGTATTAGTTTGCATTCCCACCAGCAGTGCAAAAGTGTTCCCTTTTCTCCACATCCACGCCAACATCTCTGGTCTTGAGATTTTGTGATATAGGCTAGTCTCACTGGAGTTAGATGATATCTCAAAGTACTTTTGATTTGCATTTCTCTGATGATTAAAGATGATGAGCATTTTTTCATATGTCTGAAGGCCACTTGCCTGTCTTCTTTGGAGAAGTTTCTTTTCAATTCTCTTGCCCAGCCTGTGATGGTATCCCTTGTTCTTTTCTTGCTAATGCATTTGAGTTCTCTGTGGATTCTGGTTATTAAACCTTTGTCAGAGACATAACCAGCAAATATCTTCTCCCATTCTGTGGGCTGTTTGCTTGCTTTACTTACTGTGTTCTTGGCTGTGCAGAAGCTTTTTAGTTTGATCAAATCCCAAAAGTGTATTTTTGAAGCTGCTTCAATCGCCCCGGGGGGTCCTACTCATAAAAAACTCACCCAACCCAATTTCTTCAAGGGTTTTCCTTGCACTCTCTTCTAGTATTTTTATAGTTTCATGTCTTAGTTTTAAATCTTTAATCCAGTGAGAGTCTATCTTGGTTAATGGTAAGAGGTGTGGGTCCAGTTTCAGTCTTCTACAGGTTGCCAGCGAGTTCACCCAGCACCATTTGTTAAATAGGGAATCTTTACACCACTGGATGTTTTTAATTGGCTTCTCAAAGATTAAATAACGGTAAGTAGCTGGATTCATCTCTTGGTTCTCTATTGTGTTCCAGACATCTACTTCTCTGTTTTTGTGCCAATACCATGCTGTTTTGATCACTATCGATTTGTAGTATAATCTGAGGTCTGGTAGTGTAATTCCTCCTGCTTTGTTTTTATTTTTGAGTAATGTCTTGGCTATTCGAGGTTTTTTCTGATTCCATATAAAACGAAGTATTGTTTTTTCAAGATCTTTAAAGTATGACAGTGGAGCTTTAATAGGGATTGTGTTGAAGGTATATATTGCTTTGGGTAGTATGGACATTTTAACAATGTTGATTCTTCCAAGCAATGAGCATGGTATGTTTTTCCATTTATTAACAATCTCAGCTATCTCTTTTCTTAGAGTTTCATAGTTCTCTTTATAGAGATCTTTCACATCCTTTGTTAGATAAACTCCCAAATATTTCATCTTCTTTGGCATTACTGTGAATGGGATAGAGTCCTTAATTGTTTTTTCAACTTGACTATTGTTGGTATATATAAAGGCTACTGATTTATGAATGTTGATTTTGTAACCTGAGACGTTGCTGTATTCCTTGATCACTTCTAAGAGTTTTGTGGTAGAGTCCTTACTCTTTTCCAGATATACAATCATATCATCTGCGAAGAGCGAAAGTTTGATCTCTTCTGACCCTATGTGGATGCCCTTTATCGCCTTTTCTTCCCTAATTGCGGTGGCTAAAACTTCCATTACAATGTTAAAAAGCAATGGAGACAATGGGCAGCCTTGTCTGGTTCCTGATCTAAGTGGAAATGATTCCAATTTAACTCCGTTCAATATGATATTGGCTGTCGGTTTGCTGTAGATGGCCTCTATCAGTTTAAGAAATGTCCCTTCTATACCAATTTTCTTAAGTGTTCTGATCATGAAGGGATTTTGGATGTTATCAAAAGCTTTTTCGGAGAGGGGAGACAAGATGGCGGACTGAAGCCAGCTTTCAACAAAGGCTCCCGTCCAGAAGGAGAGTTAAGGGACAGGAATTTAGTAAGTATCCTGGTGGACTTGAGCCTCACCAAGAGAGAAGGCTGAAGAACGCACATCAACACCGCTGAGGCAAGTTGTGATCACAAGGACGCAAACAAAAGCTGAGACTTCAAGCCAGAGTAGAAGTTGCAATAGGATCGAACAGAAACCAGCTGAAAACAAGACAGAACCACTTTGCTCCACCACACCAGACAGGGCCCCAGTTTCTCAGGCCACAACACTGTACGGGCCCTCGATAAAACCCCAGGGGAAAAAACAAAGGGAGTAAACCATGGGGCGGAATCAGTGGAAAAACTCTGGTAACATGAATAACCAGAATAGATCAACCCCCCCAAGAAAAGATACAGCAGATGTGATTGAAGATCCCATTCATAAACAACTGGCTGAGATGTCAGAAGTCGAATTCAGAATTTGGTTTGCAGACAAGATTAATAAAATGGAATTAGGAATTCGAGGAGAAATTCAAAAATTGTCTCAAGAATTCAACGAATTTAAAGACAAAACCACCAAAGACTTAGACACACTGCAACAAGAACTTACAGCCCTCAAAGATACGAAAAATACAGTAGAATCCCTCAGTAACAGAATGGAGCAAGCAGAAGAAAGGATTTCTGACATTGAAGATAAAGTCTTCGAACGCTCCCAATCTCTCAAAGAGGAAGAGAAATGCAGAGCAAAAACGGATCACTCATGCAGAGAACTCTCAGATAATTCGAAAAAAAACAACATAAGGGTTATAGGAATTTCAGAGAACGATGAAGTGGCTGCCAAGGGCACAGAGGCCCTTCTACATGAAATTATGAAAGAAAATTTTCCAGACATGCCTAGAGAATCTGAAATTCAGATAGCAGACAGCTTCAGAACCCCAGCACGATTCAACCCCAACAAGCCATCTCCCAGACATATCATAATTAGCTTCACTAAAGTTAACATGAAAAAGAAGATTCTCAAAGCAGCCCGGCGAAAGAAAACTATAATGTACAAAGGTAAGAATATTAGAATAACTGCAAATCTCTCTGCTGAAACTTTTCAAGCAAGAAGAGGCTGGTCATCAACTTTTAATCTCCTAAAGCAAAAAAACTTTCAACCCAGGATCTTGTATCCAGCTAAACTGAGTTTCATCTATGATGGAGAAATTAAATACTTCAATGACATTCACATGTTGAAAAAATTTGCCAAGAGTAAACCAGCTCCTCAGGATGTTCTCAGACCTATCCTCCACAATGACCAACCCAATCCTATACCACAAAAGTAAACCCACTCAGAAACTTCGGATCAAACTCCAACTTCCACACTGGCGAAAGGATTAAAAATATCCACTGGACCTTTGAAAAACTCGATACCCAAAATTCCACCAGACTTATCAATACTCTCCATCAATGTGAATGGCTTAAACTGTCCTCTAAAGAGGCATAGGTTAGCTGACTGGATACAAAAACTAAAGCCAGATATTTGTGGCATACAAGAGTCACATCTCAACTTAAAAGACAAATACAGACTCAGGGTGAAAGGATGGTCATCCATATTTCAGGCAAATGGTAATCAGAAAAAAGCAGGTGTTGCAATTTTATTTGCAGATACAGTAGGCTTTAAACCATCAAAAGTAAGGAAGGACAAGAATGGTCACTTCATATTTGTTAAGGGTAATACTCAATATGACGAGATCTCAATTATTAATATCTATGCACCCAACCAGAATGCACCTCAATTTATAAGAGAAACTCCAACAGACATGAGTAACTTGATTTTCTCCAGATCCATAATCATCGGAGATTTCAACACTCCCTTGGCAGTGTTGGATCGATCCTCCAGAAAGAAGCTGAGCAAAGAAATCTTAGATTTAAACCTAACCATCCAATATTTAGATTTAGCAGACATCTACAGAACATTTCATCCCAACAAAACTGAATACACATACTTCTCATCAGCCCACGGAACTTACTCCAAAATTGATCACATTTTAGGTCACAAGTCTAACCTCAGTAAATTTAAAGGAATAGAAATTATTCCATGCATCTTCTCGGACCATCATGGAATAAAACTTGAATTGAGTAACAACAGGAATCTGCATACCCATACAAAAACATGGAAGTTAAATAACCTTATGCTGAATGATAGCTGGGTCAGAGATGAGATTAAGAAAGAAATCACCAATTTTTTGGAACAAAACGACAATGAAGACACAAACTATCAGAACCTCTGGGACACTGCAAAGGCAGTTCTAAGAGGGAAATTTATAGCACTGCAAGCCTTCCTCAAGAGAACGGAAAGAGAGGAAGTTAACAACTTAATGGGACATCTCACGCAACTGGAAAAGGAAGAACATTCCAACCCCAAACCCAGTAGAAGAAAAGAAATAACCAAAATTAGAGCAGAATTAAATGAAGTTGAAAACAAAAGAATAATACAACAGATCAATAAATCAAAAAGCTGGTTTTTTGAAAAGGTCAATAAAATAGATAAACCTCTGGCCAACCTAATCAGGAAAAAAAGAGTAAAATCTCTAATATCATCAATCAGAAACAACAAAGACAAAATAACCACAGACTCATCAGAAATCCAAAAAATCCTTAATGAATATTACAAGAAACTTTATTCTCAGAAATATGAAAATCTGAAGGAAATAGAATGATACTTGGAAGCACGCCACCTTCCAAGACTTAACCAGAATCAAGTGGAAATGTTGAACAGACCCATATCAAGTTCAGAAATAGCATCAACTATACAAAACCTCCCTAAAAAGAAAAGCCCGGGACCAGATGGTTTCACGTCAGAATTCTACCAAACCTTTAAAGAGGAATTAGTACCTATATTACTCAACCTGTTCCAAAAGGTAGAAAAAGAAGGAAGACTACCCAACACGTTCTATGAAGCAAACATCACCCTGATCCCCAAACCAGGAAAAGACCCAACAAGAAAAGAAAATTATAGACCAATATCACTAATGAATATAGATGCAAAAATATTCAACAAGATCCTAACAAACAGAATCCAGCAACACATCAAACAAATTATACATCATGACCAAGTTGGTTTTATCCCAGGGTCTCAAGGCTGGTTCAATATACGTAAATCTATAAATGTAATTCAGCACATAAACAAATTAAAAAACAAAGACCATATGATTCTCTCAATTGATGCAGAAAAAGCTTTTGATAATATCCAGCATCCCTTCATGATCAGAACACTCAAGAAAATTGGTCTAGAAGGGACTTTTCTTAAACTGATAGAGGCTATCTACAGCAAACCCACAGCCAATATCATATTGAATGGAGTTAAATTGGAATCATTTCCATTCAGATCAGGAACCAGACAAGGCTGCCCATTGTCTCCATTGCTTTTCAACATTGTAATGGAAGTTTTAGCCACCGCAATTAGGGAAGAAAAGGCGATCAAGGGTATCCATATAGGGTCAGAAGAGATCAAACTCTCGCTCTTCGCAGATGATATGATTGTGTATCTGGAAAACACTAGGGACTCTACTACAAAACTCCTAGAAGTGATCAAGGAATACAGCAGCGTCTCAGGTTACAAAATCAGCATTCATAAATCGGTAGCCTTTATATACACCAACAACAGTCAAATTGAAAAAGCAGTTAAGGACTCTATCCCATTCACAGTAGTGCCAAAGAAGATGAAATATTTGGGAATTTACCTAACAAAAGATGTGAAAGATCTCTATAAAGAGAACTATGAAACTCTAAGAAAAGAAATAGCTGAAAATGTTAACAAATGGAAAAACATACCATGCTCATGGCTAGGAAGAATCAACATTATCAAAATGTCCATACTACCCAAAGCAATATATAATTTCAACGCACTCCCTATTAAAGCTCCACTGTCATATTTTAAAGATCTTGAAAAAACATTACTTCGTTTTATATGGAATCAGAAAAAACCTCGAATAGCCAAGACATTACTCAGAAATAAAAACAAAACAGGAGGAATCATACTACCAGACCTCAGACTTTACTACAAATCGATAGTGATCAAAACAGCATGGTATTGGCACAAAAACAGAGAAGTAGATATCTGGAACAGAATAGAGAACCAAGAGATGAATCCAGCTACTTACCGCTATTTGATTTTTGACAAGCCAATTAAAAACATTCAGTGGGGAAAAGATTCCCTATTTAACAAATGGTGCTGAGTGAACTGGCTGGCAACCTGCAGAAGACTGAAATTGGACCCACACCTTTCACCATTAACTAAGATAGACTCTCATTGGATTAAAGATTTAAACTTAAGACATGAAACTATAAAAATACTAGAGGAGAATGCAGGGAAAACCCTTGAAGAAATTGGTCTGGGTGAGTATTTCATGAGGAGAACCCCCCGGCCAATTGAAGCAGCTTCAAAAATACACTACTGGGACTTGATCAAACTAAAAAGCTTCTGCACAGCTAAGAACACAGTAAGCAGAGCAAGCAGACAGCCCTCAGAATGGGAGAAGATATTTGCAGGGTATAACTCTGACAAAGGTTTAATAACCAGAATCCACAGAGAACTCAAACGCATCAGCAAGAAAAAAACAAGGGATCCCATCGCAGGCTGGGCAAGGGATTTGAAGAGAAACTTCTCTGAAGAAGACAGGCGCACGGCCTTCAGACATATGAAAAAATGCTCATCATCTTTAATCATCAGAGAAATGCAAATCAAAACTACTTTGAGATATCATCTAACTCCAATGAGACTAGCCTATATCACAAAATCTCAAGACCAGAGATGTTGGCGTGGATGCGGAGAAAAGGGAACACTTCTGCACTGCTGGTGGGAATGCAAATTAATACATTCCTTTTGGAAAGATATATGGAGAACACTCAGAGATCTAAAAATAGATCTGCCATTCAATCCTGTAATTCCTCTGCTGGGCATATACCCAGAAGACCAAAAATCACAACATAACAAAGATATTTGTACCAGAATGTTTATTGCAGCCCAATTCATAATAGCTAAGTCATGGAAAAAGCCCAAGTGCCCATCGATCCACGAATGGATTAATAAAGTGTGGTATATGTATACCATGGAATACTATGCAGCCTTAAAGAAAGATGGAGACTTTACCTCTTTCATGTTTACATGGGTGGAGCTGGAACATATTCTTCTTAGTAAAGTATCCCAAGAATGGAAGAAAAAATACCCAATGTACACAGCCCTACTATGAAACTAATTTGGGACTCTCACATGAAAGCTATAACCCAGCTACAACTTAACAATAGGGGGAAGTGGGAAAGGGGGGGTGGGTAGAGGGAGGGGAATCGGTGGGATCACACCTGTGGTGCATATTACAGGGGTATTTGCGAAACTTGGTAAATGTAGAATGTAAATGTTTTGGCACAGTAACTGAGATAACGCTGGAAAGGCTATGTTAACCACTGTGATAAAAATGTGTCAAATGGTTTATGAAGTGAGTGTATGATGCCCCATAATTATATCATTGTATACAGTTATGATTTAATAAAAAAAGAAAAAGAACCACATAAAAAAAAAGAAAAAAAAAAAGCTTTTTCTGCATCAATTGAGAGGATCATATGATCTTTGTTTTTTACTTTGTTTATGTGCTGAATTACATTTATAGATTTAAGTATATTGAACCAGCCTTGAGACCCTGGGATAAAGCCAACTTGATCATGATGTATGATTTGTTTGATATGTTGCTGGATTCTGTTTGTTAGGATCTTGTTGAATATTTTTGCATCTATATTCATTAGTGATGTTGGTCTATAATTTTCTTTTTTTGTTGGGTCTTTTCCTGGTTTGGGGATCAGGGTGATGTTTGCTTCATAGAACGTGTTGGGTAGTCTTCCTTCTTTTTCTACCTTTTGGAACAGTTTGAGTAATATAGGTACTAATTCCTCTTTAAAGGTTTGGTAGAATTCTGATGTGAAACCATCTGGTCCCAGACTTTTCTTTTTGGGGAGGTTTTGTATGGTTGATGTTATTTCCGAACTTGAAATGGGCCTGTTCAACATTTCCACTTGATTCTGGTTAAGTCTTGGAAGGTGACGAGCTTCCAATTATCTGTCCACTTCCTTCAGATTTTCATATTTCTGAGAGTAAAGTTTCTTGTAATATTCATTAAGGATTTTTTTGATTTCTGAGGAGTCTGTTGTTATTTTGTCTTTGTCATTTCTGATTGATGAGATTAGAGATTTTACTCTTTTTTTTCCTGATTAGGTTGGCCAATGGTTCATCTATTTTGTTGACCTTTTCAAAAAATCAGCTTTTTGATTTATTGATCTGTTGTATTGTTCTTTTGTTTTCAATTTCATTTAATTCTGCTCTGATTTTGGTTATTTCTTTTCTTCTACTGGGTTTGGGGTTGGAGTGTTCGTCCTTTTCCAGTTGCTTGAGATGTCCCATTAAGTTGCTAACTTCCTCTCTTTCCATTCTCCTGAGGAAGGTTTGCAGCACTATAAATTTCCCTCTTAGAACTGCCCTTGCGGTGTCCCAGAGGTTCTGATAGTTCGTGTCTTCATTGTCGTTTTGTTCCAGAAATTTGGCAATTTCCTTCTTGATCTCATCTCTGACCCAGCTATCGTTCAGCATGAGGTTATTTAACTTCCATGTTTTTGTATGAGTATGTAGATTCCTGTTGTTACTCAGCTCAAGTTTTATTCCATGATGGTCTGAGAAGATGCATGGAATAACTTCTATTCCTTTAAATTTACTGAGGTTAGATTTGTGACCTAAGATGTGATCGATTTTGGAGTAAGCTCCCTGGGCTGATGAGAAGTATGTGTATTCAGTTTTGTTAGGATGAAATGTTCTGTCTAGGATGCCTGCTAGATCTAAATGCTGGATGGTTATATTTAAATCTAAAATTTCTTTACTCAACTTTTTGTTGGAGGATTGATCCCTCACTGCCAAAGGAGTGTTAAAATCTCTGACTATTATGGAGCTGGAGGAAATCAAGTTGCTCATGTCTGTTAGAGTTTCTCTTATGAATTGAGGTGCATTCTGATTGGGTGCATAGATATTAATAATTGAAATCTCATCATATTGAGTATTACCCTTAACAAATATTAAGTGACCATTCTTATCCTTCCTTACTTTTGTTGGTTTAAAGCCTATTGTGTCTGCAAATAAAATTGCAACACCTGCTTTTTTCTGATTACCATTTGCCTGAAATATGGCAAATATTTCAGATATTTATATCTGAAATATTTGCCATAAAAATATTTCAAATACAGACTCACCCTGAGTCTGTATTTGTCTTTTAAGTTAAGATGTGACTCTTATAAGCAACAGATATCTGGTCTGAGTTTTTGTATCCAGTCAGCTAACCTATGCCTCTTTAGAGGACAGTTTAAGCCATTCGCATTAATGGAGATTATTGATAAATTTGGTGAAATTTTGGGTATCGAGTTTTTCAAAAGTCCAGTGGACAATTTTAATCTTTTCACCATTGTAGAAGTTGGAGTTTGATCAGGAGTTTCTGAGTGAATTTACGTTTGTAGTAGAGGATTTGGTTGGTCATTACAGAGGATAGGTCTGAGAATATCCTGAAAAGCTGGTTTGGTTGTGGCAAATTTCTTTAACATATGAATGTCGTTAAAGTATTTAATTTCTCCATCATAGATGAAACTCAGTTTAGCTGGGTACAAGATCCGGGATTGAAAGTTATTTTGCTTTAGGAGATTAAAAGTCGCTGACCATCCTCTTCTGGCTTGAAAAGTTTCAGCAGAGAGATCTGCAGTCATTCTAATGTTCTTACCTTTGTAGGTAATGGCTTTCTTTTGCCTGACAAGCTTGAGAATTTTCTCCTTCATGTTGACTTTAGTGAAGCTAATTATGATATGTCTGGGGGATGACTTATTGGGGTTGAATCGTGCTGGAGTTCTGAAACTGTCTGCTATCTGAATTTCAGAATCTCCAGGCATGTCTGGAAAATTCTCTTTCGTAATTTCATGCAGAAGGGCCTTGTACCCCTCGATGCCACGTCATCATTTTCCGGAACTCCTATTATTCGTATATTTGCCTTCTTTGAATTATCCCAGAGCTCTCTAAGAGAAAGATCCGTTTTTGCTCTCCATTTCTCTTCCTCTTTGAGAGTTTGGGAGAGTTTGAAGGCTTTATCTTCCATGTCAGAAATCCTTTCTTCGGCTTGGTCCATTCTGTTGCTGAGGGATTCTACTGTATTTTTCATATCTTTAAGGGCTGCAAATTCTTGCTTCAGTGTTAAGTCGTTGGTGGTTTTGTCTTTAAATTCGTTAAATTCTTGAGACAACTTTTGAATTTCTCCTCGGATTCCTAATTCCATTTTATCAATCTTATATGCAATCCAAATTCTGAATTCGATTTCTGACATGTCTGCCAGTTGTTTATGAATGGGATCTTCAATTACATCCGCCATTTCTTTCCTTGGGGGGGTTGATCTATTCTGGTTATTCATGTTACCGGAGTTTTTCCGCTGATTCCGCCCCATGGTTGGTTTACTCCCTTTGATTTTTCCCCTAGGGTTTTGTTGGGGGCCCGTTCAGTGTTATAGCCTGAGAGACTGGGGCCCTGTCTGGTGTGGTGGGGCTGAGTGGTTCTGATTTATTGTCAGCTGGCTTCTGTTTGACCTCAGTGAAGCACTTATTCTGGGTTGAAGTCTCAGTTCTCTGAGTCGGCCCTACCCTGGATGTTTCCAGGGTCTGTGAGTCACCTCGGGCAAATCCTATACTCAGGGGTGGCCTCCTCTGGTTGCCCAGGGAGGCAGGGGGTATGGCTTCAGCCGCCTCAGGGAACTGCCGCTCTGATGTGGGTCTCCCCCAGCCTCACTCCTGTGTCCCAGAGTCAGGACCGACCAGCCGCAGTTCAGGCAGTGTCCACTCTCCGACAAATCCCTCAAGAATCTGGACTCCCGGGGAACAGGCCTCCAGATCCCAGATTGAGGGTGGGGTGGGGTGCTGGGAGCTCAGAGCCTCCGGCAGCAAGCTTACTCCATTCCTCCCAATCTTTGGCTCCAACACACCGCTGCAGCCCAAGCCTCCAGGCTTCAGTGTGAGGGGGGGTGGGGGAAGCGGCTGGAGCCCAGAACCTCTGGGCAGCGAACAGACTCAGCTCCACCCAGTTCCCTGCCCGGCCACACGGCAGGCACTCAGGTCTCCAGAGCACAGAGCGAGGGCGGGGAGAGCGCCAGGAGCCCAGAGCTAGCAAGGGCTCAGAGCTTCAGGGAGCCTAGTTGGCAGTGAGCAAATTCAGTTTCTCCAAGTCTCTTGCCCGGTTGTACCGCCGCAGCTCAAGTCTTCAGGCTTCAGAGTGGGGGCGGGGTGGGGGGGGGAACGGCTGGAGCCCAGAACCGCTGGGCAGCGAACCGACTAGGCTAGCCCCAGTTCCCTGCCCTGCCACACGGCAGGCGTTCAGGTCTCTGGATCACAGAGTGAGGGCGGGGGAGCGCCTGGAGCCCAGAGCCAGGGGGGCTCCGAGCCATAGGGAGCCCGGTCAACAACGAGCAAATTCAGTTTCTCCCAGTTTCTCACCCGGTTGTACCGCCGCAGCTCAAGCCCTCAGGCTTCAGAGTGGGGGCGGGGTGGAGGGAGCGGCCGGAGCCCAGAACCGTGCAGGCGCTCAGGTCTCTGGACCACAGAGCGAGGGCAAGGCGAGTGCCGGGAGCCCAGAGCCAGCAAGGGCTCAGAGCTGCAGGGAGCCCAGTCGGCAGTGAGCAAATTCAGTTTCTCCCAGTCTCTCAACCGGTTGCAGCACAGCAGCTCAAGCCTTCAGGCTTCAGAGTGGGGGCAGGGTGGGGGAGAGCGGCTGGAGCCCAGAACCGCTGGGCAGCGAACAGACTCGGCTACCCCCAGTTCCCTGCCGGGCCACACAGCAGGCGTTCAGGTCTCCGGACCACAGAGTGAGGGCGGGGGGAGCACCAGGAGCTCAGAGCAGCTGGTAGCGAGTTCGACTCAGTTATATGCCTGGTTGTATTGTTGCCCAAGGAGGGCTGCTGCACCTCGCCTCGGGGAAGCACCACCCTGGTGAGGGTCTCCCTCCGCTGACTGTCCTGACCTCTCTCCCGTGCCCCAGAATCAGTGCTGACCAGCCACAGCTCTGGGACTGTCCTCTCCCCTTTAGGAGTCACTCAAGAATCCAAACTCCTGGGGGACAGGCTTTCAGACCTCAGAGAGAGTGGAGGGAAGTGCTGGGTGCTCAGAGTTGCCGGCAATGGATATTTACAGATTTATACAGTTTTATGCCTGGCAGGAGAATGCCTAGGCATCCTAGTAAGGGAGGTAGGTCCAGTTTGTAGTAGGTCTCTCCTGTGAAATGTAGTGGGATGGCCTTTGATTTATGCCCTTTGGTTTGTGGGGCCCTTAAGCCGATCAGGTTGGGGAGGGGGGACTCACGTCCGCTTGGTGATGGGTTTTGTACCTTTTGTTTGCTTCCTTGTGGTTGCAACTCTCCTCAGCAGGGTTGATGTGCGTTCTTCAACTTTCTCGCTTGGTGTTGCTCAAATCCATCAGGTTACTTGCTAAATTTTCATCCCCTAACTCTCCTTCAGGACGGGAGCCTCTGTGGAAAGCTGGCTTCAGTCCGCCATCTTCCCATCATCCAATCTGTACTATATTTTGTTAATCCACTCATGAACTGATGGACATCTGGGTTTATTACACACCTTTGCAATTATAAAATTCGTTGCAGTAAACATTCGTGCGCAGGTATCTTCTTAATAAAATGACATTTTCCCGCTTGGGTAAATTTGAATATCCAGCTATCCTCTTAAATTTAAAATCTCAGAATGATCTGGAGAGATACCCTACTGATATATTTATGTCTATGAACTAGGCCTTGTCCTTTCTATGAGTGTCTTATTTTCCTGAGTGCAGAAACTTTCTTACTCATTTTGTGTTACCCTCTAAGCTTCCTGAAACAACTTTTCATACACAATAGGCAATTCAAAACATACTATGTTTGACTAAAAGGTGGAAAGGGATTCTGAAACTGGAAGGAATTTAGGGATCCACAGTTTAGTAAAGTATTGTTCTTCCTACTAAAGATGAGGTTATTCGTGGATGTCATCACCCCGTCCAGGCACTTAGCTCTTACGTGGGGATTCAGGTCAATGGACCGAGAGTTACATCCTGACAGTGGGATGCTTTTTCTTCCTACGGAGGTAAAGAAGGAAAGCAGGGGCCTTATCCATTATTCTCAACCCATCTTTAATCCAGCACTGTGTCTGTCTTGCATTCTATTCCCTAAGGAGAGAGCAGCTGGCTGTGATGACATCAATGTACCCAGTAAGCAATAGTACATAGGCCTTGCTGAGAATTGAAAGATGTCTAACTAACTTGAAGTGACTATAACTAAAAGTGCTATATTAAGGTTGTAGTCTCAACAGGGACATGAGAAATAATAATTAGCCAGAAAAACATAGTTATATTAACTTTGGGAGGATGTTTTTCTGTCTGTATTTCAATTAACTGTTCAATTAAATATGCATGGTGTAGAAATAGTGCCCTAGGGATAGTCCCAGCCTTGGGCTTGGCCCTCAGGCCTTGAGAGAAGTTTCTATTTTAGAGAAAAGACTTTAGAAAGACCTTGGTTTATATTTTTAATGTATATTTACAAAGTGACTTTGAAAATCTTTTTTTATTTTTCGTAGTGTTAGGGATTCATTGAGGGTACATAGAACCAGTTTACACTGATTGCTTTGGTTAGATAAGGACCCTCTTATAATTGTGTCCCGCTCCCAAAAGGTGAACCACACTCATTGTTGACCCCCTTCCTTTTCTCAACTCTCCCCTTCCCCACCCCAACCCTGTACTAGGACCTTAATTGTTCTCATATCAGAATTGAGTACACAGGATTCTTGTTTCTCCATTCTTGTGATGCTTTACTAATAATAATGTGTTCCACATCCATCCAGGTTAATACAAAAGATGTGAAGTCTCCATCTTTTTTAGAGGCTGAGTAGTATTCCATGGTGTACATATACCACAGCTTATTAATCCATTCCAGGGTTGGTGGGCATTTAGGCTGCCTCCACATTTTGGCAATTATAAATTGAGCTGCAATAAATAGTCTAGTGCAAGTGTCCCTGTGGTAAAAGGATTTTTTTTCTTTTTCTGAATAGATGCCCAGCAAAGGGATTGCAGGATCAAACTGGAAGTCTAGCTTAAGTTCTTTGAGGGTTCTCCATAATGCCTTCCAAAAACATTGTATTGCAAATTATTTTAACTTAAAAATGTTTTAAATTTTCTAAATATTGTAATGTAATTGTCAATAAGAAGAAATTTCTAGGTTATGATTTTAAACTTCTTTTTAAAGTTTTTATTGAAGTGTAAAATACATAAAGCTGGGGTGGTGCCTGTGGCTCAAAGGAGTGGGGCGCTGGCCCCATATACCGATGGTGGTGGGTTCAAACCCGGCCCTGGCCAAAAACTGCAAAAAAAAAAAAAAAATCCATAAAACTGAGAGATTTTCACAAACTCAACAATCTTCATGTAACCATAACCCAAATTAAAGAACTTTAACAGACTTTAACAGTGCCTGAAAACCCCTCTTTTGTTCCCTTCTAGACTCTAATCTTCCCTCCAGTGGTAAAGACTATTCATATTTCCTATAACCATAATTTTTGTTTAAAATTATGGAAATTAGATCATATAATATTTACTTTTTTAGAAGGAGGCTCTTTCTCTCAACATTACATTGGGGACACTCATTCATATTTTTCCATGTATTTATACACGGCTCATTTATATTGCTACATAGTATTCCATTATACGAATATACCACAGATTATTTATGTATTCATTCTACCATTGATAGGCAATGGGGAGTTTCAAGCTGGAGAAACAAATCCTGTTGTTATAAACATTCTAGTCCCTCTTAAGGTGAATGCGTTTCCTATTGGGGAAATACTGATGAAAAAACCTGTTAGCATATAGAATGTACCAGGTTATTATTGATCCTGTAACAAATTATCACAGAATCGTGTCTTAAAACAATAAAAATTTAATATACTAATGGTTCTGGAAGTCAGAATATAAAATGGGCTGCAGGGCTGCCTGCCTTCTCAAAAGTCTTCCCTTTCCATCTTCTCCAGCCACTTGGGTTCTTCAGCTCATGGCCTCTTCCTTTAATTCCTCTAACACTTGATTCCTTCTTCGCATCCCTCTGACTGTCCCTCCTGCCTCTCCCTTATAAGGGTCCTAGAGGTCACTTTGGGCTCACCCAGATATCCAAGATAATCACCTCATTCCATGACCTTTAGTTTAATCACATCAGCAAAATCTCTTTTGTCAGTTAAGGTAATATCTTCACAAATTCTGGAGATTAAGATGTGGACATATTTGGAGGTCAGCATTCTGCCTCCTGTGCAGGTGTGTAAGTGATCAGCTGTGGAATATGAAGACAAACGTTTTCCAAAGAAGTTGCACCAGTTTACATGTCCATCAACAGTATATTGAATGTTTCTTTCACATTCTCATCAATTGCTGACAGGTAGTTAAGTTTAACATTTTCATTGCTTACTATACATTTGGATGCTTTTTCATGAAATATTTTTTCAAGTCATTTGCCACTTTTCTATATCTTTTTTGCATTTTTAAGAAATATTTTTATATATAAATACAAGGTATGTGTCATATATATGAATCAAAAGCATCTTCTACTCGGTGTGTTATCATTTTTAAACTTTGCTCATTTTTCTTTGATGAACAGAAGCTCTTTTTATTTTTATTTTTTATTTTTTGAGACAGAGTCTCACTATGTTGCCCTTGTAGAGTGCTCTGTGGTGTCACAGCTCACAGCAACCTCAAACTCTTGGGCTTAAGTATTTTCTTGCCTCAGCCTCCCTAGTAGCTGGGACTACAGGTGCCCACCACAATGCCCGGCTATTTTTTTGTTGCAGTTGTCAGTGTTGTTTAGCAGGCCTGGCTGGGTTCAAACCCACCATTCCTGGTGTATGTGGCCAGCACTGTAACCACTGAACTACAGGTGCTGCCCTGAACAGAAGCTCTTATTTTAATAGAGCTTAGGTTAAATACCTATTTGTAATTTTTTTTTTTTTTTCAGTTTTTGGCCGGGGCTGGGTTTCAATCCACCAACTCCGGTATATGGGGCTGGCGCCCTACTCCTTTGAGCCACACAGGTGCTGCCCAATGTAATTTTTATTCTTTTATAATTAACACTCCTTTTCATGTGCTGTTTAATAGAGAATAAATATCTATCTGATATCAAAGTAAGGGAGATGTTCTCTTACGTTTTCCACTAAAATATTTATTGTTTTCTTTTTACATTTAGACCTAGAGTACATCTATAATGGATTTTTGCGTATGATATCAAGCAGGGTTATTTTTTATATGTATGTCCAGTTGAACATTTTTTTAATGGGAAAAATTCTAGATCAAAAGATTTATTTCCCTATAAAAAAACTCTAGGAATATTGGATTACTGATATAGAGACACAGAAAGAGTTGCGATCTATCAAATATTTATATTATCAAAATAGTGCATCTAGAGATATGATTAAGTTAACTTAGAGAACTCAGAATTTTTGAATAAGATGTATTAAAATTCTTTTAAATATATGAATAATTTGTAAGAAAAGAATCCTCAAGTTCCAGAAAAAAAGAGGGCTGCAAATATAACTATATGTAACCACATTTAGACAGCTTATATTGCTGGTTCTTTGAGAAAAGAATGGTGTGGTTAGGGCTAAGGGCTTTTTTGGTGTAAATCTTGAGTAGGTTTTAGTGGACACAGAAGATTGAAGGAAAAACACCAATTTTGCTTGAGTGGAGATGTTCAGACCACAAAATCTCCATTAGCCAAAGTAAGCTGCTTCATAGTGAAGGGGTGGTTTAGAAAAAATTTTACGTATGCTAGTGGGACATAGTGGCTCATGTATAGTCCCAGCACTCTGGGAGGCCAAGGAGTGAGGATCTTTTGAGCTCAAGAGTTTGAGACCAGCCTGAGCAAGAAAGTCCTCATCTCTACTCAAAATATAAAAATTAGTTGGCCATTGTGGCAGTTGCCTATAGTCCCAGCTGCTGGGAAGGCAGGAGGATCACTGGAATCTAGGAGTTTGAGGTTGCTGACGCCATGGCACTCTAGCCCAGGCAGAGTGAGACTCTGTCTCCACAAAAAAAAGAAAGAAAGAAAGAAAGAAAAGGAAAAAAATGTTCTTTTTTGTTTTGTTTTACCACCAGTAAGGTGCACCTATTTGTTTGGGTGTTACAAAAACATAACAACAAAACAAGCAAAAAAACTCTAGTTTTACTCATCAACAAGAAAATTTTTTCTAGGATGTTGAAACCCCTAGAACTGGCAGAAACAAGCATGAAATTCTTCAGGGAAGTAAGTTTCCTTCACCCAATTTATAAGACATTCTCTCCAAAAGTTAAAAGCATAAATAAATATTAGCTTATAACACATACCTCCAACTGTGGCAAGAAAATGGTACCAGGTATTTCCTGCTCCTCTAAACCACTACAAAACTGCACAAAATATTTAAACCAGCTACCTTCAGGTATTGGACAATAGACAAAGAGGCTGAGACCCTGGAGAGGGGAAGTAAATGAAATCAACCTCGTATTAACCCAGGCTCTCTGAATGGGAGAACTTTACTTAGCTTTCCTTATAGCACAGAGAGATTTCTCAAGTTGAAAGGTGATCTTTTGGGGCTGAGATGGCATAGATCAGAATTCAGGGCTACTGAAGTGGCTGAAATTTGCAGAAAAGAACAGGAGAAGAGAACGTTCTGTAGGGACTTAGAATCATTAATTTGTATTGGTGTTCAGCAAAAACCCTTGCCCAGGGGTTGGGTTGTATAACTACAAAACTCAGCAGAGACTTGGCTCTTACAAGCCGGAGGATTGGACGCAGCCACAAACCAGTGTGAGGAGTCCCTGGCATCCTGACCCCAAGACCATGTGTATCTGTCAGGAAACCGCGTTTGACCTTTTATTGAAAATCATTTGCTGGGAGAGTTTGGGAAGTAGAAAAAGTTTCATATTTGAATCCCTGGCTTGGAAATATTTCCTTTAGATTCCACGTAATAACTGAACAGCTCATAATTTAATTCATATCTCTCCATCTCTCTCAATGCTTTTTCATACAAAACTAAAAGAAACCAGCCATGTTTTCAGTATTCCGCATGGAAATCTTCTCAGCCAAATGCACAGATTCATTAGATCCGTGCTGTGTTTCCATCTCACCTCATCTCAACGCTGCCACATTGACCACTGCTGCGTAGCGCGGGCTGTGAAATGTGTTTACTGCTCTTCCACTAAGAACCATCAGTGTCCTCCGAGCCCTTCTGGGTTTTGCCTGTTGCCAGCACACATATTTTAGGTTTTATTATAGTAGCACTCCACTTGTAGACCCAATTTCTGTTTTAATTTCTTATTGTTATGTGAATATCAAAAGCTCCACAGGCAGGGACCAAATGCAAAAATAAATGGCTCATACCTGTAATCCCAAGGTTTGAGGAGGCCACGGTGAGACGATCATTTGAGGGCTAGAGTTCAAGACCAGCCTGAAAAACACAGTGAGATTCAATCTCTAGAAAAATGTTTTTAAAAAATTTGGCAGGAGTCATAGCACACCTACAGTCCCAGCTGCTCCAGAAGCTGAGACCAGGAGTTTAAGGTGACAGTCAGCCATGATCATATCACTGCATTCCAGCCTGGGTGACAGAGTGAGAACTGGTCTCTTAAATATATATATGTGTGTATTATAAATTATTTATTATCTAACAAACATGGAATTTGACCGAGTAGTTATTCCATTAGTCTTACTTAGCGTCTCTTATGTGGCTGCAATCAGAGGACAGCTAGGACTGAAAAACTCAAGACGGCTTTACTCATATGTATATATGGAGAATTAGAATAGACAAGCAAGAACAGCTAGGCCCACTCTCTACATTTTGGGGGGGGCTTGCCATGAAATTGGTTTCTTTGTTTTATTTTATTTATTTATTAATTGAGACACATTGACACCCTTGGTAGAGTGCCCTGGTGTCACAGCTCACAGCAACCTCAAACTCTTGGGCTCAAGTGATCCTCTCTCCTCAGCCTCCCAAGTAGCTGGAACTACAGGCGCCCAACATAACATCTAGCTATTTTTGGAGACAGGTGTCGATCTTGCTCAGGCTGATCTCCAACTCCTGAGCTCAAATGACACCCACCTCATCCTCCCAGAGTGCTGGGATTACAGGTGTGAGCCACCCGTGCCCTGCCCAAGGTGGCTTCTTTATATGGTATCTGGATTCCACGAGCAAAAAAGTGGAGGGATACTGAGTTCTTTTCAAAGCGAGGGCGCAGCACCACTGTGGCATGTTATATTGGGTGCATTTGACCAAGCCAGCCCAGATTAAAAAGAAACAAAGTCTACCATGAATGGGAATGTGACAAGAATTTATGGCCACTTTTAATCCTCTAGAGACAAATTCTTTTAAAATCACAATTTATTAAAACTGAAGAAAGAAAAAAAATTTAAAGATCTAAACAGCCACTATAGACTAAATAATTAAATTTGTAATAATAATTCTACCCAAGAATGTGACCCAAGGCCCAAATGGTTTCACTGATAAATTTTATGAAACAAAAAATAAGGAAGAACAACAAAATGAAAACTGGTTCTTTGAAAAAACCAATAAAGTTTAAATCTATAGTGAAGTTCTATAATTGAAAAAAAACAGAAAAGTCATTAATTTTAGAATATGGGAATGTTAAAAATAGCAAAAACACATACTGGAAAAATTTACTCTCATATACATTTATGGAAATTTGATAATCTGGTTCAAGAACAAAATTGAGCAATGTTTAGCTATGAAATGAACCAGGCTACACTCAAAAATAAAACTAAACACTAGACCAAGGCTTTAAAGGTTAAATTATGATAAATCTTCAAATTGTCACTCCAAATAATATATGAGTTGTTGAAAGAAACAGGGAAAGTGCTTCTTTTGAATTTGTGACACCGGAATGTCAATCAGAAATTTTAAAAGTATCTTTTTATGAAAAGAAAACCAGAAGACATTTCATGTGTAATTGCACAAACAATATTAAATAAAATATTAGCAACATTAATCCAGGAGTGCGCTTAAAAATACACTGGGACAAGATAGAATTTATTTCAGGAGAGAAAAAGAATTTAACAATAGAAAACATTTACTAAAATTTTACATAGAAAAATAAAGAGCAAAGAAGCTCTGAAACACATACAAAAAAGCATTTGAGAAGTTTTTTACCTTGTCATGACTTTTTTTTGGGGGGGGGGCCCTTAGTAAACTAAGAATAGAAAAGCATCACTTTAACTCAAAAAGGTAATCTTCTAAAACCTCTAACATATGTCATCCTTGATAGAGAAATATTAGAGATGTTCTACGATTTTAAAGGAATAACAAAATAAGCTTATTATCATAAAAATCATTCTGCAAATGCCAGCACTTAATAATTAGGAAATGTATCATTTCTAATAACAACAAAAAATATGGTATCCAAAAATAAATCTGACAAAAGTTATTTAGAATTTTCTTGGAAAAAATTAAAACATTCAAAGAAAGGCATAAAAAAGACACAAATGCATTGAGGGATGTCCTGTGCTCATGTTTGTAATAAACTTGTCAATTCTTTTTTTTTTTTTAATTCTTTTTTTGTAGAGACAGAGTCTCACTGTACCGCCCTCGGGTAGAGTGCCGTGGCGTCACACGGCTCACAGCAACCTCCAACTCTTGGGCTTACGTGATTCTCTTGCCTCAGCCTCCCAAGCAGCTGGGACTACAGGCGCCCCACAATGCCTGGCTATTTTTTTCTGTTGCAGTTTGGCCGGGGCTGGGTTTGAACCCGCCACCCTCAGCATATGGGGCTGGCGCCCTACTCACTGAGCCACAGGTGCCATGCTGCCAATTCTTTATAAATTTATGTACTCAAATAAGTTTCCATCTAACAAGTGGTTTTTATTGGAATTTGTCAAATAGATCCTAAAATTTACATGAAAAGCTAAAGGACCGAAAATCACAAAGTTTTAATAGTTTCATGAATATAATAGAAAATGCACCCTACTAAATGGTAAGATTTACTAACATGATAGGAGAATTAAAATACTTTGATATTTGTGGAGAGATAAGTATCTGTGGAAATAAACAAGGCATCCCCAAGTGACTTTCCATGTAGGAAGAATAGTAAATGTTGCAGTTGGCATTACAATTCAGTAGAGGAAAAGGCAGAATTTTCCAAAAATAAGCCTGGTAAAATTGGCTGCTTATTGGAAAAAAGAAAGAAATGTAAAGAATAAATCACAAAAAACTCTTTATGATCTTGAAATACAAAATAATTTCCTAAATATGAATTTAAAAACATAACAAGGAAAGAAAACAATTTAAAAAGATGCATTTACATAGATGAAATTAAAGGAAAAACTCAAAATAACATACAACTTTCTAAGAATATGAAAAAACAAGTTTTGAATTGGAGACATTATTTACATCCTATATAAATCATGAACTTCTCAGAAACCTCTTCAAACCTTTAAGGAATAAAGACATAAAAAAGATGAGTCAGTGGCCCAAAGAGCCAAGGGTAAATACAGAAAATTCACAAAAGAAGAAATCTGTTTAGCAAATATACAAAATTGTTATCAACTCTACTCACAGGAAAAAAGCCAAGTCAAATCTAGATATATAATTGTTAGTTTGATGGGTAAAGAAAATGGACTTCAGCATCAAAATACTGGTTCAGATTCTGTTTCTATCTGTGCCTACATCACTGACCTGAACTTAGGAAGGTTATTTTACATCTTTGAATCTCTGCTCCCTTGGCTGTAAAGTAGATGAAAATAATACATTCCACACATGATTAAGTACCTTAGAACACATTAACTGTTTAGAATAATGCTTGACATAGTAAGCAGCCGCTAAGCCTGAGCAGTTAGTGGTGAAACAACCATGGGATTTCAGTGAACTCTCATCAAATTAAGTCGGACAACACAACGTATGACAAGAGATGAGGAAACAGAAAGATATATTTCTGGTAAAAACATAACATCAATTCGAAAAGCAACTTGGCAACAGTAAAATCGGAGATACACATACTGTAAATACTCAGAATTTCTACTTCTCAAAGTTTGAACATACATCTGACCTATGCCCCTGTATAGTCTTACACCACGCAATTTCACAAGTGTACAAAAATGTTCAGAGACATGCTGTTACATTTTTAAAACAAAATACAATGTTGAATGATAAACCTCACTGCAAAAGATTGTATATGAAATTGATGCTATTTCTGTAAAACAAAAATGTTAATGTGTGTCATTTATGGATCTATGTAACTACAGGAAGAGAAGAAGGAAGGGAGAGAGGGAGGGAGGGGAGGAGGAGAGGAGGACAGGAGGTGAAAGAAAGAAAATGAGAGGGAAATAATATGACAAAATAGTAATATACTTATAATTTTTGTGGTGTTTATATAGGTCCGTATAGCAGGGTCAAGATCATGGGATTGGCAGAGTACAACCTGTGAACCAAATCGTGCCTGCTTCATGTTTATGTAAATAAAACGTGGTTGGAATTTAAACATGCTGATTTGTTTATAAGCTATTTATAGCTGCTTTTGCATTTTAATGGCAGTATTGAATCATTCTAACCGAGGCTTTATGCCGCACCCACGGCACCACAGCCGTAGTGAGGCGGCGCTGTCCGCGTTTTAGAACGCTGGTAAGGAGGCTTGTGCTCCACGGAGCTTCGCCCCCAGCGACCCCTGCACAAACGGCATCAGAAACGGTGCTCTACGTGCCAAGTCACCCGCAGGAGCTTGAACGACCGTGGCAGCCTTTAAAATTTATTACTTTGTTTTTCTTTAGCATAGGTCTGTGTGCTCTGACACTAATCACAATGTACTTTCTCAAAGCTGAACCCACCGCACTACAGGATAAGATAAGGCACAAGCCTGCTAGACTCAGGGCCGCCTATAAGTCAGACACTAAAACGTTTAAGTAATAAATACCATCACAGTAAATACCAATGATTTAGGAGTAAAACAATTTCACAACCATGAGTGGTACTGTTTATTTTAGGTATGCTTTTAACTGCTATCAATTACGAACAGAGACAAAGTAATTACATTGTTAAAAATATCTAAAACAATCAGAGCTTACCTACAACAAAACTGCAACCATAAGGAAAAAATTTGTAACTTTCCCAGTAATTCAGAATGACCCTTGTGTAACCCATGACGCCCCTGCCTGTGAGCAGAAGTGTATAAGTACTTGCATAAGTTTCACAGTAAAATTACAGCTGCATACTTCACCCGTGGTGTGCCAGACTGTCATTCCTGCGCCGACCTCTCAACTTTCCTCGTTCCTTCTCCCTGCTCCCCCTCGGACTGAAGCCCACCGACAGGGCGGTCCGCAGCAGCTTTATGGCCGACAAATTGCAAAGTATTTCTTACCTGACTCTTTACAGAAAAAAAATTCTAATGTCGTATGTACTTTTCCCAAATATTTAAAGCATTTTTAATTGTAAAATGTTTTATGCATGTCAATGTAGAGACTTATGAAGGAAACTGATGTTTTGAGTGATTTTCTGCATAGGCCTTGTTAATGGTATTAGGTCACTAAATAGGAAATAACTGACTTTAAATAAAAAGTGTAGTTTTTTGTTTTTTTTTTTTTTTTTTGGTAGAGACAGAGTCTCACTGTACCGCCCTCGGTAGAGTGCCGTGGCGTCACACAGCTCACAGCAACCTCTAACTCTTGGGCTTACGTGATTCTCTTGCCTCAGCCTCCCGAGCAGCTGGGATTACAGGCGCGCGCCACAACGCCCGGCTATTTTTTTGTTGCAGTTTTGGCCGGGGCTGGGTTTGAACCCGCCATCCTCGGCATATGGGGCCGGCGCCCTACTCACTGGGCCACAGGCACCGCCAAAAAGTGTAGTTTTTTTATCTCAAACATGAAGCAGTACAATTTTTTTTTTTTTTCAGAAAATAACAGGGTAATTAATTTTTTATTTTTATTTTTATTTTTATTTTTATTAAATCATAACTGTATACAATGATATGATTATGGGGCATCATGGCTAGGAAGAATCAACATTATCAAAATGTCCATACTACCCAAAGCAATATATAATTTCAACGCACTCCCTATTAAAGCTCCACTGTCATATTTTAAAGATCTTGAAAAAACATTACTTCGTTTTATATGGAATCAGAAAAAACCTCGAATAGCCAAGACATTACTCAGAAATAAAAACAAAACAGGAGGAATCACACTACCAGACCTCAGACTTTACTACAAATTGATAGTGATCAAAACAGCATGGTATTGGCACAAAAACAGAGAAGTAGATATCTGGAACAGAATAGAGAACCAAGAGATGAATCCAGCTACTTACCGCTATTTGATTTTTGACAAGCCAATTAAAAACATTCAGTGGGGAAAAGATTCCCTATTTAACAAATGGTGCTGGGTGAACTGGCTGGCAACCTGCAGAAGACTGAAATTGGACCCACACCTTTCACCATTAACTAAGAAGCAGTACAATTAACAAAGTTTTTGCCTAAACTATGGACAATTTTGCCATCTTAATGGTGGGTTGTTTATTCCAGCACCGAAGAAGCCTAGGGACCTAGTGGCAATGAAATCACCAAAGGCTTCTACCACAGCTTGTTTTTTTTTGTTTGTTTTTTTTTTTATTTGTTAACCTGGACTTTATTAAAATTAAAATGAATATTTTTCCTTGCACGAAGCAGTCCAAAGCTAGAAGGAAGTGGCAGTTAGTTGCTTCAAGATGTTTGTACGTGTGGTCAAACAATGTTTTGCAAGAGGACTGGCCTGTCTCTGTTGACCAATCAGGGCTGCTTAAGTCTCAGGCATCCTGGTTGTGTCGTCCGGTTGGTTGCAGTAGACGTCTGTTGTGATCCGTTGGCTGGGTTTCATGAAACTGTAATGCATAATCAGCACTGGACACCCAAACAGACACCATTAGCCTTTTTGGAAGAGCGTTTTGTTTTAGACTGTGTTTCAGCACATCTTTTTCCAGCTGTTGTTCCCAGTGCCTTGTGATTGTCACAAAGCAGCCATTTGTCATCACAGGTAACAACGTAGTGCAGAACAGTTCACCTTTACGTCATGACAACGAGAAAGGCAAGCTTCCAGAACATTTCTCTTTGGATGCTCATTAATTCATGTGAAACCCACCTAGCCAGCTGCTTTTCCTTGTTGATTTGTTTCAAAGGATCCAATATTGTTGGAATAAGAACGTCCAACTTTGCTGCTAATTCACGCATAGGACCAGATGGATTCACTTCTACCACAGTTCCTCATTCTCCACCTTGGTCTCAGGTGGCCCAGCTGGCTCATTTTCAAGGCCTAATCACCAGAACGGAACTTCCCAAAGCATCTAAATGCTGTGCGTTCATTTGTCACATCTTTCTCAAACACTTTGTTGGTATTTGGAACTGTCTGTGCTGAACTGGTTCCATAAGGGAGCTCATATTCAAAAATAGTATGAATTTTTGACTTATTCATTGTTTCACAAAAATTACTTTAAGAAAAATGTGAAATGTAAGTAGACACAGTAATTACTCGCACCTGTAATTCCAGCACTCTGGAGACCAAGGCAGGTGGATTGCTTGAGCTCAGCAGAGTTGGAGACCCACAGAGTTGGAGACCCATCAGCAAGGACAAGACCCATCTCTATTAAAAATAGAAACAATTAACTGGGAAGAACCTGTAGTTCCAGCTATTTGGGCGGTTGAGGCAGAAGGATCACTTGAGCCCAGAGTTTGAGATTGCTATGAGCTAGGTGGACGCCATGGCACTCTAGCTTGGCTCAGAGTGATACTCTATTAAAAAATCAATCAATAAATAAATAAATATAAAATTGAAATATAATCACAATTCAAAACAATTAAGACTGTATTAGAAGTGTCTTACCACAAAAATAAGGCAGGTGATGGTTATGTTAATTAGTTTGATTTAAGCATTCCACATTGTATATTAAATCATCATATTGTACCCATAAATGTATACAGTTATGATTTAATAAAAATTAAGTAAAAAAGGAATATAATCACAAGGCAAAACTTGTGAAGACTAAGAATGTACCTTCACAGTAAAAATAAAACCAGAAGTGTCGAAGTGTCGGAGACAGCATTTATCAAGCTTAGTACTTGAGGAAACAGACATTTCATACTTGATAACCTTAATCACTTGTTAAATTCTAATTTCTTTCAAAGGTGAAAGTCAGAAGAACCTATATTTCGTTATGAGGAAAAAATGCATTTACCTGTATTTCTTTGTTCATGTGAAATAATGAAGATATAAGGTTTTTTACATTGTAATTCATGCTCCCAATAAAAATTAATCAAAATCCTACTTTTCTCACACCAGTGCCTAATCCTCAGAATCATTAAACCTCCTTAATTTATTTTTTACATATTTCTTTACTCTCGTATTTGGGAGTCATAATAGGTAATATTTTAATAGGTATCATTTCCACAAAAGGTCATATTTATGTAACTGGAACCTCAGTATGAGGAAGGATTATACATTAATAAAATACGTTCATTAAACCCTGAATGTAATGGCTCAAATACCATAGCAACTTGTTGTTTTTGTTGCTGTTCACAAAAGTCTTAGCTGGGTGTTTTGGAAAATTGGAGGGACTCTGCCCCAGGAGGCTTTTCAGGGAACTAGCCTGATAACAGGTTGATCATACTTCATATGTACATACAGGGTCCCTCACTTTGTCACCACCCCCAAAGAAGGCAACTTTTTAGAGTTTCTAAAACAGCACTATGGCACAGATTACATTTTCTCCTGTTTCATGGGAGATAATTGGGTCGTGTGGCCACACCGCACTGCCAGTCCAGGAGATGAGGGACAGCTAGGCAGCCACATACACTGCTGTTATGGAGTAAGGCACACACCCCACACTGGGGGAGATATTGTCAGCCCAGCCTAGGGTGTGTCAGGGGACTAGAGAGAAGAGGAAAGTAGGCCTATAGGTTTATGTTTTTCTTTGGGGAGAGGAAAGTTGAATAGTAATGCACGGAGGTAGAAAGAATTTTTGTGGGTAAATCACACAAAGAGAAAAAGCTAGTGTTGAGGGGTTGCTACAGAAAATACAGGATGCCTAATTAAATTTAAATTGTAAATGAATTATGAGTAATTTTTGGTGTCCATATCTCCTAAACTTATTCCCTGAAATGGTTATTTTATTTACTAAATCTGATAACATCTGATATCATGAAATTCTTTCTTGATGTACTAAAAAGCTTGCTCTCATTCTCAGGGGTAATATTGAGCCAGTAAAGGCTTAGAGTAGACAATATGAAAATTAAAAATTTATATCTGCAAAATCCTGATTTCAGTTATTTTGGATATAGAACTAGAAGCGAAATTGCTGGATCATACAGTAATTCCGTATTTAAGGAACTTTCGTGTTCATCTCATTATTCACAATAAGCAAGATAGAGAAACAACCTACATGTACACTAATGGATGATTGGATGAAAAAAACTTGAAATATATATTTAATTTGCATGTATATATATATATATATTTTATAGGAAGATTATTCAGCCTTAGAAAGGAAAGATATCCTACCCTATGCCAGAGCATGAAGGAACTTGGAGCTCATTGTGCTAAGTGATGTAAGAGTGTATCACTGAAACAACACTGCCTGATTTTCTTATATGAGGCAACTAAATAGTCAAACTCATAGAAACAGGGTGTGGAAGGATGGTAGCCAGTTGCTGGAAGGATCTGCTTGTTAATGGATGCTAAGTTTCAGTTAGCCTGGATAAATAAGTTCTAAAACTCTGCTGTCCCACACTGGGACATACTGTATTGTACAGTTAACAATTTAGGGGGGTGGCTCACATGTTAAGTGTTCTTACCACAAAAAAATAAATTTTAGTAGCCCTGTAAAGAAACTGCAGGGGCAAAAAACTACAATGGCAGCAGGAGTGCTGATAGTGGATAAGAAAAATACTCAAGAAATAATGAGAAACTGAAACTGTTAGGAGTGAATGATTAATTGAATGGGGGGAGCACGGATCACTACATTGAGATGATTTCTTTTTTCCTTTTTGGAGCCAGTGATACCAGAAACAGTGATAAGGAATATAGAAGTAAAAGGCTGATTTAGGGAGGTGAGGGCCAGAGGCGTGGGGTGGGGGATGGATGACATGTGACATGGTAAGTTTTGGACAGGTTGATTTCAGTGTTTTGAGAGCTGCTTAGGTGGTAACGATAACCCAGTGACAGATACATGTCCTATTTTGGAGTTCCTGTAATATGTCTGCACTGTGGATAGAAATTGAAAATGAGTACTGTACAAATTATGTTACAAAAAATGAGAGTTGTCCAATTAAAATAAACAAAGATCCTGTGACCCAGTTCTATGGAATGTCATTATTTAATGGCAGGCAGAGTAAGAGGATCCAGCTAAAATCCAAATGGAATAGCAGAAAATCAAAGGATTGCATGGGACAGAGGTGGCAGGAGAGCCACAGATGTGGTTCACATTGGAAAGGCCATAGGAAAATAGAAAAGGACGTGGACGTGACCCTGGATTTATCACCAGTCTCAATAGTTGGTTTTAGCAAGAGTATTTCCAGGAGAAGGTATGATAATTATGGTAGGAGGATGAAATAAAAAAGATGATTGAAAGTGAAGGTGAAGTGAGACATTACAAGCACCAAGGACTGATGGCTGTTCAAGGACAGTTAAACAAGAAGACTGGGGAAGAGAAAACTGGCACCTACACAGTGAATCCAAGCCAGAGGAAGGCTTTTGATTTTCAGAATGGGAGAAGATCAAGCATCTTTCATCCGAAAGAAGTATATTTACAGATAAAAAAATCTGTATACAGATGTGAGCAATGGAGCATGTTCCTGGAAGACATGGATAACAATGGGTTAAAACCACCCCACCCATGAAAGAACCACCTGGGAAAGAGAAGAGCGAAACCTCGTGGTACGAGGTGGGGGAAGCATGGCATGAAATGTGGATGAGTTTATAAACTTGCAATTCTTTTTTAAGTAAAGGGTGGGATCACTTGCCAGGAATGAAAATCTTTTGGGGTTGGCTTATTTTGATTATTATTTCAAAGGTTTTGGTTGGATTTCTAGCCAGTTTGAACTAATGGAATGTTAGAATAGCTTCAAAGGAATTCCCATGTAACAGCAATCAGTACACTACACAGGTATCTTCAGCATGTTGCAATCGATTGTAATTGCAGCTCAGCAAATTAGGGAGTCAGTCATCATACTTTTTTTTCAATCTCCCAGTAATAGGACATTATGTTTTTTTGCTTGTTTGTTTTAGTGTTTACTATTACTATTTAAAGAAACTATAAAAACTAAAGTACTGGATATATATGCAGGAAGCATTGAGAGAATTTCACGGGTTGTATACTATATGTTCTGAACCCTTAAATTATTCAAATTATTTCAAGCATTTTCTGTTCTATCTGGAGGCAGCTTAGTTTTAGAAAAACCAATTCCAGAATGTCTCAAAAGAGTCAGCTGATTTTTCTGCAATCAATCTTCCATTTGATTTATTGCTGGGTTAAAAAAAATGTACTAATTAAGTTGAAATTACTTGCTGGCTTATGATTATTGGAATACTGACAATTAATACTGATTGAATTACACTCAATCTTACTTTCTTGATAAGTCTTGGATCACTTTATTGGATTATGAGAAAAAAATCTTATCTTTTTTTTTACTCATATTTTAAATTTTTCTTCATCCGAAGAAAAAAATACATACCGTGAAAAGCTGTATAACAGGGCGGCGCCTGTGGCTCAAGGAGTAGGGCGCCGGTCCCACATGCCGGAGGTGGCTGGGTCAAACCCAGCCCCGGCCAAAAAAAAACCACACACACACACACACAAAAAAAAAGGAAAGCTATATAACATGTATATGTATTAATTTAAACATTATGTAATTTACTAGTAAGGGCATTTTTTTTCTGTCAGCTAATTTTCGGAGGTTTCAAAACATAGATAGATAGATAGATAGATAGATAGATAGATAGATAGATAGATAGATAGATAGATAGATAGATACTAAGCTTAGTCTCTTTTGAGTATGATACATTCTACAATTTTTTGTCTCAATGTACTGCTGCTAATATTTTACATATTTTAAAACATCCTGAGGACTATTTATTATTGACTAGATATGGATTGGAAATAAATCTATGGACTAGATTTCCCTATTTTCTCCCTCATGCAGGGAAAAAGCTAGCATTAATATCCCCTGTTTTCATTACACCATCTTTAATGTTCTTTTAGGAACACATTTTACAGAGTTACAAGTTACAAATCCAAAAATTTGCACTTTTTGTTTTTGATGTTAGAGAATTGCTATAGGAAAGGTTGAGTATATTCATTTTACTCTAAGAAAAACTAAAAAAAAAAAAAAAAAAACCACCCACCAAAACAACTATGTGCTGAAAAAAGTTTTCTGCATTTGTAGGAGCAGAAAGGTAATACCTTTCCTTATTCCAGTGCTCCCATACCCAAAGGCAGATTGACAAGAAAAAAGTGTAACAAATGTATTTAATCAAAGTTGTATATGACCTAAGAGCCTTCAAAATGAAGATCCAAAGATACAGGGAAAAGTATTCATTTTTACACTTAGGTTTGATGAGAAATGGACAGAAATATGATTGGATTAAAAGGGTACAGTCTGATGCTGGTAGACAAGGTCTGTTTAGATTCCTGTCTTTCCTTCGGGATATGAGGCAGGGAGGGCCCCCTCTGGGAGGAAGATGTATGACCTACTATCAGACAAGGGTAGGTTAAAGAATTTCTTTGTGGCCAGCTCCTAGGCAGACAGAAGGAAATGTTAGAGTAATACTCTAATTTAATGACTGCCACTGGAGAAAAGAGATTCTAGTTTCCATGACTGGCCTGTGGGAAGAGGAATTCTGGTTTTTATGGCCTGCTGGTCAGAGGTGGGGGGAGGGGGTTTAGAGTGAGAGGCAGGCAGACAGGAGAAGCTCAGAGAAGACTTGGTTTTGAGGCTATTTCTGAGGTTTTCTAGAGCCCATTAGTTCAAAGATACTCAGCGTGCCAAAGTGCCATGCTTTGGGGTATCACTTCTAGACTCTCAAACACAGTAAATTTTCATAATTACAAGAGAATAAGATTACAAAAAAGGTGTTATAAATATCTTTACATTTGAATATGGAGATAAAGCCTTAAAAGAAAGGAAGGTTGAATCTGTTTAGGGTCCTGAAGAGCAAAGGCATGAGTTACAGAATGTGTGCACTTCCATGAAGCTAATGCCTCCTGGTAGTAGGGGTGCCAGGGTTAGCCCATTAAAATACCAGGGTTAGCCCATAAAAATGCCAGATGCCTAAGTTTGAAAGTATGAGTATGTCTCAATATTGCATGAGAATCTTGCATTTTTTCTGTCACCCCTACCTGAGAGCAGTCAGAATGTGGGTGATAAAAGGGGAGTGAAGTAAAGGCACCTTCCCAAATCCATTATTGCAAGGGTGGAGGAGAGAATAGACTCTTTGGGAGCAGAAGTGTGTATCAGGAAGCTGTGCTTTCGGAGACTACTATTTAATAGTACGTGAGCATACCTTCTGAGAGATATTCGGAAGGATAAAATGAGGTCATGCACACAAAGGTTGTTACCATCCTTCTGCCCCTGGGCTTTTGCTGTTTAATGACGAGGCATCTCTGTGGCTTTGGAACTAGACAGCTCTAGATTTCCATCCCGGAAGCGTCACTTGCAAGTTGATCGCCCATGTCTGAGTCCCATTTGTCCCAGCCTATAAAATGAAAGGTTGTGAAGACCGAATGATGTCTTCAAACACTTGGGTCAGAGTCTTGCCCACAGCAGGAGAAAGAACCCATGACTGAGAAGCCGCAGAGACCCTGCACAGGCCTCCATGTGCAGAGACTGCTGCATCTACCACTCCAGGAATTATCTCCAAGAGAGTCTGTGCCAACAGTCACAGACGTAGAGGAATCAGTGGACGATATTCATCTCACAGTTTTAAACACATGCTCTGGAGTATAAGTTTGTACTGTTTTTATTAATACTGAAATTAGCCTGTAGATATAAAGCTTGTAAGCATATGCGAGGTAGCAACAGGATGACCTTGTGAGAACATATGGGCATATGGGTTTGAATTTATTAAATGTTGACAAAAAATTTAATTGCTGTTTTAGCATCTCTCCATTTTTAACTTTACTAGAATCTGAAAACAAAGGAAGTTCCCTCTCTTGACTTTAAAATTGACCCCTTTCCATCTTCTTTTTTTCTTTTTTTTTAAATTTTTACATATACATGTGTTAATTACGTTTTCTTTTTTTTTTTTGCCTTCACAAAATTAAAAAGACTTAAAATTTAATAACAATAACAATGTTTAAGATAAGGTCTAGAAACAAAAACCTTGTAAAGAACGAACAAGCATAAATACATTCAGAAAAGGAATCAGACAATTGCTACATAGAAATATTAAGCAACAATAATAATAATAATGCAAAGAAAGTAACATTCATATTGTCAAATAAGAGTATGTCTATTATAGAATGCTTTGATTCTGAGATTCAGTATGGAGTCATCAGTTAACTTCTTATTTTTTTTTTTAAGTATCAAAAAATAGACAACCGATACCTTCCATCTTCTTTATGTCTTCATCTCCCTGTGGCTCTCTGTCTTCACGGTTCGACCAATTTCTTATATCCTGTTCCTCTAAAACAGCTCCATTCTCCCTTACTGTGGGGGACTTCGTGTAAGTTACATGACTTCTGTTCACTCTGGTATCTTCATATGAAAAATAGAGAAAATAATTGTATCTATCACATAAGAACACCGTGAGAATCAAATAATATAACACAGCTGAAACTTAAAATAGTATATCGTACTTAATAAGCTCTCATTGTTATTGAATAAATACAGGTTTTGCTTCATGAGGAAATATGCTTTTTACTTCCCATTTTCTGCACACTGACTGTGAAATGCAGTGTGGGATTCTGCCAAGGCACTGACCAATTTAGAGAATAGCCATGATATCCTCTCAGGTAGAAACCTACCCACATGATCGTAGAAGCACTTTTCATTACAGGCCTAAAAAGGCAGGCAGGTATTTTGTGCCCAATCCTTTGTGTAACTCAGAAACTGTGTTCATTACCAGGTTACTTTATATGGGGTGGATGACACGGGCCTGTACTCTTTTTATTAGGGAGCTGGTTTAGTCTGCCTGCTTTATTCCCAAGATAAGACACTTGGTGGCCATGACCTGTGATTCCAGTCTACTTTGCTGAACTGAGAATTCAGTACTATACGAGACAGTTATTTAACTTTATATAGGTATATTCTGAGAAATAAGGAAGATTAGATACATCATATTCATCTTTACATCTTAAGCAAGAAATGTAGCATGTTCTCCTTAAGAATTTCTTGAATATGTTCTGGCACCAGATCACCTGAGTCCAAACCTGATTCTGCCATTTATTTGGCTGTTTGACCCTTGGAAGTCACTTAATTGTTCTATGTTATGGTTTCCGTATTTTGTGAAATGGGATTAATTATTGAGTATTTTGTGAGGATTAAAGGAATATGTACCTCTGTGTTGTTCATAATATATACTCATTTAGTTAAAGACTCTGTGTACATGAATATGTCTGTAATTTTAGAGGAGTATCTAACCACAAAATATATGCTCAATAGATGTTACATGTTTCTAATTTTATTTTTGATCCCACATTGTCTAGAAAAACCCAGTTTTCTTTTAGAATTGTAACTTGCCACAAGATAAATCTCACCTAGTCTATAGTGGTATGTATTTTTAAATCTTTATGAATACTAGTATTATAAATGTAATATTGTTTTCTTTTTATAGATTAAATGAGAACATACATGTAAAACTTATAACTGGCACTTGCAGACTAGTCTCACAGAAAGTAACTTAATCATAGATTAGGGATTTAGGAATTAGCAAAAGAGGGGACAGTGTGACGCTGAGCTTTGGAACTGAGAATGAAAAGAGTTGGTGTGGTGGGAATTATACAAAAATGAATTGTGGGTTTGGTCTCACGACAGATTGTATTTCTGTGTAAGATCCTGGAGAAAGGAGCAAAGGATAAAGACCTTGTTGCATCTTGCTCTGAACGACTTCGAACAGACTAGGTAACAGAGATTACAGTTTATTTTACACAGTTGAACAATAGTCACTAGTGCTGTGTAGACTCTGCACTTCCTTCAATACCTTATTTTGACCATGGTCAGCTGACCTTTAGAATTGTAACAATTTCAGTTTTAGAAGCATTTTTTTTTTATTATTGTTGCAGATTCATTGAGGGTGCAAGAAACCAGGATACACTGATTGCATTTGTTAGATAAAATCCCTCTTATAATTGTGTCTTGCCCCTAAATGCTGTGTTACACACTGAGACCCCACCCAGTCCCTCCTTCTCTGCTCTCCCCTTTCCCCAGGCCCCCACCATGTACAAGGTCACTAATTGTCCTCATATGAAAATTGAGTACATAGAATTCATGATCCTCCATTCTTGTGAAGCTTTACTAAGAATAATGTGTTCCACTTCCATCCAGGTGAATACAAAGGATGTAAAGTCTTCATCTTTTTTTTTTTTTTTTATTGTTGGGGATTCATTGAGGGTACAATAAGCCAGTTACACTGATTGCAATTGTTAGGTAAAGTCCCTCCTGCAATCATGTCTTGCCCCCATAAAGTGTGACACACACCAAGGCCCCACCCTCCTCCCTCCATCCCTCTTTCTGCTTCCCCCCCCATGACCTTAATTGTCATTAATTGTCCTCATATCAAGATTGAGTACATAGGATTCATGCTTCTCCATTCTTGTGATGCTGAGTAGTATTCCATGGTGTACATATACCATAGAAGCATTTTTAAAGGTGTCATCAGGGTGGGTCTGGCTCTGAGTTCCTGAAGATAATTGATTCCAGTCACAGCTCTTGAAAGGGCCAAGAAATCATTCATGAACACAAACAAGAGTAAACTCCTGGGGCTGATAACATTTCTGATTCATGGTGGGGGGGTGGGGGGGGTGGGGGGGAGTAAATACGTGCATTGAAAACATCCCCGAAGCAATAAAAGATGGCGATGAAAGTGTGTACGGTGCCCCACGACAAGCCTCTGGCATCATCAACTCTTAAAACTCCCTTAACTCCCTTTGATCTCTGCAAAGTAAGAGAGAAAGAAGTTGCAAGATGAAACCAGTGTGAACAATGGAGTCCATGGGCCTCTTAAAAAGGAATCATGCAAAACTCATTTGACTGTTGTTTTGATAGAGGAAGGCCATTTGTGGCTGCCACGAAGGCGATAGTTGCATCTCAATTTCAGTGAACCATCTGTTAGTATATCTCAAGCACTATTACAAATTGATTTCAATGGGCTTCAGAATGAATCTGCTTCTTATAAGGGAGACTGGCAGTGGAGTTCTGATAAATGACAGTATGAAAAATTCTAATGATTTCTGCAGGAGTTAGAATTAGGTTGTATCTCTAAATCCCTATGGGGGGGGTAATCGGCAGGGAATGTAGAAGACAGCTAACCAAATGTTGAGGTGAGGCTCTCCTCACACCAAGAGAAACCCAGGTATTAAGGTTAGAAGCCCAAGAAACCACTTTGAAGATGGGGAGGCCTAATTTCAGAGACGAAGTTGCAGGCTGATCAGAAGAATTGATACACATCCATAGGGAGAGAAAAGACCACAGTGACAGTGAGAAAACAAGATGATAGAGGTGGGCAAGAAATGAAAAATGATGGACGTCTCTTATTTAAATTCTAATTAGCAAATTCATATTCCTTTTGATAAAATATCACTGAAGTGTCAAACAGAGCTTCCTTTTTTTTCTCCACCAAAAGGCTATGGAAGCATGTGGTGAGCAACGTAATGATCTGCCACCATCTGGGCCACCCAACATGAGGAGCCAATTCTTACACAGCACCATTCCGTGAATAACTGTTCATTCTTAATTGATTCTTACTATGCTCTTTGGAATTTTCATAGGTTGCGCTATTGTTTTTGCGTGGTAACACCGTGAGATCTGTGCTATTATTATCTTCGTGTTACTGTTGAGGAAACGCAGGCACAGAGGCATTAGGTTTCTTGCATGAGGTCACACAGCCTGGTGGGCAAACTGTGATTTGAGACCAGAAGTCTGACTTTAGAGCCTATGTTCTTAGCCCCAACATTTCGCTGTTTTGAGAAAGTGCGATCTATCTTCAGAGTCTACAACACCAAAATCCTCTCTGAAATTTTACAGAATAAAGATAGACCTCAATTATCTTAGATTGGAGTCATGCTTTGGATGTCACTAAGAGATAAGACCGTATTACACTGTATGTGATCCTGTCTTGGTGAAGGGACAGAGCTGCCATCGTCACCCTCCTCTGTGCAGATGTTCACCTTATTTAATTAACCTTGCATGAGGCTAGCAATCTGTGGAATGCATTAGAACTCAGGTGCTCTGTTTTTTTTTTCCTCTGTAGCAATCTGCTTGTACTATTCTGCTTCCCAGCATCTTACAATTTTATTTTATAAATGAAGGGTATTATAAGATTGTTGGATATACAACATTTATCTTGGGAAAAATTTATAATTTTAAAAAATTTATTGGAGTATTGCAGTAGTTAAAACTCAGGTCTGTATATAAGAATACCACTATATATGCGAAGTATTATAATAAAATGATATTTTTCTTGAGAAAGAGAAAACAATCTATTAAAGTCTGTTGTAGAGATCAATTTGTTTTTCAATATGGAATATTTACTTGAGATACATTAAGATCCTGTATCCTTGGGCAGCCCCTGTGGCTCAGTGAGTAGGGCGCCGGCTCCATATACCAAGGGTGGCGGGTTTGAACCTGGCCCCAGCCATAAAACAACAACAATAAAAAAGATCTTGTATACTAGGATCCTAAGACCCATAAAAGACATGTAAAATCCATTTAGTAGGTATTTCAGCATATATATACACACACACACACTCAATATATATATGGTACATTAACACTTGAGTGGTAATTTTTTTAATTAACTTGCATTATTTTATTCATTAATTCAGCTGTACCTAGTAAGTCATTAATATTATACATGGTTCTGTCCTTATGAAAGTACAGTCTGGAGAGAGAGTGCCCTCGAGAGAGGGGTGGAGTGGGAATGGGAGCCATGAGAGCATTTAACACTGTCCATAGCCTAAGCTGGCGTGTCAGGGAAGCTTCCCAAGAAAGGGAAGATCAGGCTGAAAAAGGAATCATAAATAGCAGCTAACTAGATAAGGGTCTGGAGAGCAATCCGAAGAAGAATGTTCCAGGAGTGAGAATAGCACACAAACAGGCCTGTGACAGGAGGGAGAGCCTTGAGTCTGGGGAGCTGGAAGACTTGGAGAGCGGAGGAGATTGTGGAGAGCGGAGGAGATTGTGCTACAAAATAAACACAGAACAGAAGATCCCGTGGGAGATTTCAGGGTTTAATAGCAATGGAAGATATTGGAAAATTATTGTTTTGTTTTATTTCTTGTTTTTAATAGGTTGCTTGGGGGCAAGAGTGATAACAGAAACAGATTTGAGTGTTATGTATACAGGAATGGAAACTGTGAAATTTGGACCTCAGCTGTTTTGCTGGGTTCTGCTTAATCTCTCAGCAATGCTTCCAGCCTCCAGCACCTGATGTATTTAGTGAGTGACCTTGCTCTTTCTCAAACTAACTCGGAAGTTCTTGCAAAATTTACATATGTTCATAAGTAAAGAATCGGGGGACATTTCTTATATAATTTTATTCTCTGATAATTGTTCCCAGACCTCTTTTTAGAGTATGATAATAAAATCATTCCTCTCTTTTCAGTTACAAACCAGTTGAAATGGTACAAAAATTAGACAGGTGGAGGAGATCAAAACATTGGTCTATTTGAATTAGAGAATATGGCTAACATCTAGGTCACAACTGGTCTTCCTGACACTGTTCCATGAATTAATAATAGTACTCAGCCAGAACTACAGGCCATTCTGCCCTATTTGACCAATTCCCATCTCCCAAATAGTAATGTGTCAGGTCAGAGTCTGTTCTGATAAGTTCCACCCACACAAGAGCGGGGTCCACTGAGTGTCTTGTCATGAAATATGAGAAGACAGAGGAGAACAGGGAGAGAGACTATCCAGAATCACTCACCCCATCCCTCTGTCCTGGGGAGGAGTGAGAACAGAACACATAAAAAAAGAAGCATAAGGGATTCCTCCCAAATTGTTCCTTGGGAGAAACTTGATCTTGACTGCTATAGGGACTCACAGTAATCAAGATGAAAGCTGTGTGTAAAATCAAATGTATGGTGGACATTCTCTCCTCACTGGAGAAATGGAGCTGTGGTGAATAAATGCCACGACCCATAGCTTTTTAGCTATATTTTTGTTTTATTTTGTTTCTTCAATATCTTGTTTTTTTCTGGCCGGGGCGAGGCTTGAACCTGCCACACTCCGAATCTAGGGCTGGCGCCCTACTCCTTGAGCCACAGGCGTCAGCCAGTCTCTTCAGTATCTTGTACACCAGGGTCTGGGTTCATCCTCCTGGTCCTTCATGTTGACACAATTACATAGGAATACATCAATGTGTACCTTTTAGGCAAATTTAAACATAGCATCCCAGGTGGGTTAACGACTTTCTTTTCTCTTTTTATATAAATAGCTTCAAAATTCCATGTTCGTATATACAAGAATTAATTACAGTCAACTTGCAATTATTAGACATTATAACCAGGGCTAGGAGGAAGTAAATACAACCTTCAAAGATGAACTTATCCTAAGTGAATATGCTTGGTTCTAAAAATGAACTGTCTCTTTTTGTTTCATTTTTGAATGTGTGCTATAATCACTGTCCTTTGGGTGGCCCAAAACCATAGTACTACCATGAACGCCGACCCTCCTCTCTTCCCTACAGACTTTAGAAGACTGATTTTTTTGTACTGCATCAACTGTGCACCTTACCTTCTAGCTCATGGTGATGTTCAAGCAGTGAGAGGTGCTGAAAGATCCTGGGAGCAGGGGCGAGTGATATTTATTCCTTAGGCTCCCTCACAGCTGCTGGCAGGCAGTGGCTGAGTTGTCCTCCCCTCAGTCACAGGCCTCCTCTCCAGACCCTGTGAGTTCTCTCTTCTGTGGCTCTTCATATCTGGACAGAGTAAGTCTTGCCCTCCAATACCAGCTTTGTGGTTCTACCACGCCTCTTGTTAGGTTCCCTTTATCCCTGCTTACACTTTGCCAATAATCAGTTCATTGATACCTGATGAGTCAACATCTTTGAGTGTCCTGTGTCCTACCAGGACCTTGACTAACACAGGGACTCACTGTAATCAAGGTGAAAGCTGTGTGTACAATGAAAGGCTGGAGATGGGTGTTTGTGGGAGGACTGAGTCAACGCACATCTATGTGATGTTACTGAGGAATGGATGAAATCATAATTCGATTAAATTCTGTGTGCTATTTAAAATAATTTGGCCACAAATATTAAAATAAAACAATATTATTAGTAGACTGAAAGCTACTTTGTTCATTCTCTGCTTAGAGACTGATTTCATCCAAACTGATCCAAAAATTATTATGAGAAATAAAAATTTAAAGTTTCTCACTTTCTTCCTGAATAACCTTGCACTGGTCACTTAACTTTTCTAGGTCTCAAGATTCTCATGTATGAAAGATTTTGAGAATTCAATGAGATATTGCCCATAAAAAAATTATACACACTGCCTGACATGTTTTAAATATTATTATTTATTTATTTATTATTTTTATTTGTTTATTTTTTTGAGACAGAGTCTTACTTTGTTACCCCCAGTAGAGTGCCTTGGCATCACAGCTTACAGCAACCTCAAACTCCTGGACTCAAATGATAGTCTTGACTCAGCCTCCCAAGTACCCAGGACTACAGGCACATAGCACGGCTATTGCCAGGCTATTTTTAGAGACAAGGTCTTGCTCTTGCTCAGGCTGGTCTCCAACTTGTGAGCTCAGGCAATCCATCCGCCTCGGCCTCCCAGAGTGCTAGGATTACAGGCGTGAGCCACCTTGCCCATCCCATGAATGTTAATCCTTAATAATGACCTGTATAGCATCATTATCATTTAACAGTGGTTAATATTAATTCCTTACATTTTGACTTAATGATTTTATGATTTTGAGTTGCTGTTAGATTAGGAAGCTATTAGCAGAAAACTTCACCTCCGCTGAGTGATTTTTCATATATTTTATTTATTCTTTACACTATCGTTCCAGCCTAAGTTCATCTGCCAATCCTATCTTAGAGAAAATGTCAATTTGAACTGAGCCTGGGTCTGCATTTTCTATAATATTATTTAAAAATTGTTTTCCCTGTATAAAAGCCCCCATTTCAGTAGGAAAGGCTTTACTTCTGTTAGTTCACATAGGGATGTAAAGGTTCTGAGAGCAGGGACCTGTCTGTCACATTTCCTGCTGCTTCCCAGCAGCCCTGGCCTCTTAGGGTCTCTTAGACCTTCCCTGACCCCCAAGAAGCAGGAGGTGGGCAACATGAAGTGACTTTCTGCTCCGTTCCCTCGCTCTTGACTTTGAGGGTCAAAGCAGAGAGACACAGGGAACCGAGTTATACCTGCTGTCTGCCCTTGCTCAGTGATGGATTCCCCTCTGCTAATATCCATGCCCAGTTATACTTATTCAAACTACTTACTAAAGGAAAATCAGGTCCAAATTCACTCTTTTCATTCTGAAAAGCCCTTTTCTCCACTCTCTTTTTCAATAGACTGCCAATGGATACCTATAGGGACCAGTATTGTTGTCATCTTCAGAACTGTCACCTTTAGAATACATGAACCTCAGCTTTTACTACTTCACCTGCCCTGGGTGTTTTTCTTCACATTCTAGAGTAGATTGGAACTGACTGTTGTTCCTGCCATCCCACCTCAAATGTGTGCACAACCAAACACTGACCACACTTGATTTTAATTGTTTATATTCTGTATAATTGTTTATATTCTGTATAATTCCCCTAGAAACCATGTCTGTTGTAAGTACAATTATACCTCAGTTGCCCAGCATTAATTTCCTAATTTACAAAATTCAGACCTTTATTAGAGTAACTCTCAGGGACTGGTGTTGAGGATTAAGTAAGTTATGGAAAGAGGCTTAAAATAGTGCCTGACCATTAGGTAGGTACTAGGTATAACCGTTACTTACTATATTATAATAAATTATTTAATCTGGTAATGTCGATAGATTATAAAAAACTGTTTTATGTAAGAGAAAACTAAGGCACAAAAGTTAAGCAGTTTTTTCAAGGTCATGCAGCATGTAATAAATACACAGTATTTAAGCATGTATTTGAAACCACCACACATACAGATTATTTCTTTTTTTTTAATTAAATCATAGCTGTGTACATTAATGCAATCATGGGGCACCATACACTGGTTTTATAGACCATTTGACATGTTTTCATCACACTGGTTAACATAGCCTTCCTAGAATTTTCTTAGTTATCGTGTTAAGACATTTATATTCTACATTTAGTAAGTTTCACATGTACCCTTGTAAGATGCACCATAGGTGTGGTCCCACCAATCACCCTCCCTCCACCCATTCTCCCTCCTCCCCTCTCTTCCCTCTCCCCCTTTCCCATATTCTTAGGTTATAATTGGGTTATAGCTTTCATATGAAAGCTATAAATTAGTTTCATAGTAGGGCTGACTACACTGGATACTTTTTCTTCCATTCTTGAGAGATTATTTCTTTATTGAGATGTTGTATGTTGTGCTTTGTCAGTAATGTATGATTTTAAAGAAACTTGGTTTCTTAGGAAAAATAGTTAAAATTCACAGAGACTATCTGTAATGTAGTCTTTTCCTTTTTCAGAGAATAACAGAATTCTTGTCCTAAATTGTATTCTTAAACTAAACGATGATAACCCCAGGATACAGAAGTGATTTAATATACACAGAAATAAAACAAGCCTGAAGTAACACAGTGGGATCACAGTTCCATACGACAACAACCTGGTTTCTATCCTTCAGTTCATTGTGTCTAATCCCGGAGGCAGTTGAATTTGTTACATGAAAGCAAATTTAATCGTAATGAAATCAGGGATTGACAGATTCCCATGCTGTACAGATTGTTGAAGTGGTAAACAAACCAAGTGAAACTGGAGCACCATGCAACATTGAGATGAATTGGGAAGCTACATGAGAAAGAACAAATTATATTTGTGATTATTAGATTCACAGAAGCAAAAGCTCTCAGAATTGAAATGAGAGATAGAAATCGTAGAAGAATTGATCTTTAATAAAATATTTTGAGGCTTTGGAAGACACTGAAAAGGCAGAAAATAATTGACCAAACCAAAAAGCTCACAAAATAACCCCTATCAGAATAGTGTAAAGAGAACTAAAATGAACAGTAAGAAAAACACACATTATTTTTTATTCTTTCTAGAGTTTCATAAAGTGAACTAAGTTGCTCACTTGTAAAAAAAAAAAGCAAAACAAAAAAACTAAAAACCAGAACAAATGAAAGCGTTAGCTAATACTATTAAAATGTTTATTTAAATTTTATTTGTATTGAATAGCGCATTATGTAGTTTAAAAGATTACCTAGTACTATAAAATTTGTAAAAAAAAGAAAGAAAGAAAAAGAAAAAAAGAATTTCCCATATCTTCCTTCTGCTTTTCTACCCCAACTTTAGCTCCTCAAGGGCAACTGTTTGTACTTATTTACTTGTTCATCATTTAGTTCCACGTTTCTAAAATATCATTTTATTTTATATATAATTAAAAATGTTATAAATATTAATTAATATACTTATGTCTCAATTTTAGAAATAAAGTACGAGGTCAGACAATTAAGTTCCCCACTCATCCTAGAAAAAGTGCTACATACTTCACTGCTGAATGTCACTGTGGTCACCTTGTTAGGTCTGGTGGAGGGTAAACAGGTGTCAAGGAAGCGGCTAAGGGTGGAGAGTGAGAACTGAATTGTAGCTAGGAACCAAAGTATAGCTAGGAACTGTTCCCTGGGGGACACAGACATAGTAAAAGTTCCTAGTGACCTGTAACTGACCTGGAGCTCATTACCATCTAATTAAACTTGTGATGTAATCTATTGTGTAGCCCCAACTCTCCCAGCTACTTGGGAGGCTGCAGCAAGAGGATTACCTAAGCCCAAGAGCTGGAGGTTACTGTGAGCTGTGATGGCACAGCACTCTACCGAGGACAACAAAGTGAGACTCTGTCTCTAAAAAAAAGAAAGAAAAAAAGAAAGGTTGGACAAATGCAGGAGCTCATGAAAGGCAGCCTTGTGCTCAGAGTCTGAGTCTGTCTGCACTCCTGGAGACTGCCCCATTTTCCTCTCTCTGAAATGCATTTTCACTTTGTGTAACTTCTTTCTTTACTTTCATTCTTTTACATGATAAACTGTATCTGTGAAGTCACTTCATGTCTGTGATCACTCCGTCTTTGGTTCAGCTCAGCACCGGTGCTCACTCCTGACCCTGGGAGCAGGGCCCAGGGAACACCCCTGCAGACTGAGCGGATCGGTCATCCAGCTGGGGCCCAGGGAACACCCCTGCAGTCTGAGCGGTCTTTCCCTGAGGACACTACGCCCCGGTGGGGCACCTGGTCCACCCTTTAGGGCAACCATGGTACTCTTTTTCTGGAATGGCCATCAGGGCTGTCATCACACAAGGTCTGACTGTGAAGTTCATGAACTCATCCTGGAAAAAGTGCTGCATACCTCACTGCTGCATATTACTAAGGTCACCAGATGGCCAAGGGAAGTACTTCAAAGGAAATCATAATGGCATTCAGCAAAGAAGTTAGTACCACTTTTTCTAGGATGAGTTTGTGAACTTCATAGTCTGACCTGTACATAGACCTAAAAGCTTGGGATAGTGACAGTAATATCAGATAAGAAGCTGCTCATTGTGTTATACAAACACCCAAACCTGCTGAAGAGGTTTCCATCTGGTTTCCATTTTAGCTCTTGACTTTTAGAGCAGTCACTCTGATTTCATTTCTAAAGTCGCTACCCAAAATAAATTGGTAACATCTTACTACTCCACTGGGGGGGAGGGTGGACTGGGGCAGGGAGCAGGAGAGAGAGCTCAAGAAAGGGAGAGAGAAAGAGGTATTTTTGATTTGTTCATTTCAGGGAAATTTTTCCAACAGAACTTGAAATCAAATGGGTTGCATGAAAAGCTTTAAAATTATCTCACAAATAATCTATAAAGATGGATTTCCCCAGTATTCCTAGCATAGTGCTGAAAATGTTGAAATTACATATTCAGAGACGACTTTCCATTTTACTCAAATATAACTTTAGGTAATTATTCATAATCGTTTTCTGAAAAAAATAAGGTAAAGGCCATGATGTGTACCACCTCAAACAAATAAACAAAAACCCAAGATTGAGTACCAACTAAGTCGGTATTGGTAAATGTCACAGGTAATTTTATACAAGTTTTATTATACATAAATCCCTTTCTGGAGTTGAATGCTTTGCATCAACATCTCCAGGCTTACAGGGCTTGCTAATTATAGCGTTCTGAATTGATTTTCCATAAATATCCACTTAATGTGTTATAGCATTGATTGAAGCAATTATAGAAAGACCTGAAAATCAGAGATAGACCCTGTGCAGGGAGAAATGGGGTGGGAATATGGTCTTTGCCTAGCCTACGTGTGAAGCAAGTCACATGGCAGTTGGAGGATAACTGGAATTATTGAATAGCAACCCACTCTTGGCACAGGTGTTTGGAATCCAAAATAATTACCTCAATGTGCATATCTGAGCTTGTCATTACCACTTAGCATTTCTGCTGCCCAGTGGAGGAACACTAAAAAAACAAGAGAGTTTAGGACCAAATTAATAAATTTGCAAGCAAAATCAGTTTTTCAGGGTATTTGCTTGGAACTGTCTAGCACAGATGACCAGATGGGCTCAGAAATCACACTGTTTTCCATCAGTTATGATTGAGATTCTTGATATTCCCAATTGGTAGCTGTTGAAAATGGTGTGCTCTAATAAGATCTCTAAATCTTGAAGACAGGCTCCTAATATTAAGAGATTTTCAAAGGCAAAGCTGAACTGAGAGTTTGGCTCAAGAATTCCTCCATGAGAAAGAACACATAAGGGTTGCATCATCTTGGTCCTAAATTTTGAGGTGCATTTTTAGAAACAGTTCAGGAGTTGACTTGTAATCTCTAGTAGAGTACATTGTAAATGCTTCTTGTAGCACAGCTTTGTAAGCCAGATGATGAAATGGTGAAATCAGCGCAAAGCTAGGCAGTCCTGTTCAATTGGGAATAACTACATGATACATAATGATGTTAATTATCTTTGTTTTTATCCTAATTGCCACTTCAAATATTTTACATTTATGTGACTTCATTTGCTTTAAATAGATCAATTGAATTTTATATCATTAACATGTAGTGTCTTTAACCACATAGTAAAGTCGCTGTGGGAAGAAACCATGGTGTTCATGTCTTTTTATAATTAAAGCAACTATTACAGATATCTTGTACATCCTAAGTAATATTAATATCAAATATTTATATAGCATTTATTATGCGCTGAATGTAGCCCCATGTATTTTATTTACAACTCACTTAACCATAATAATAATCTAATACCTCCCATAACTGTAGATAGTAAATTCAAACAGATGTGGATATGGAGACTGAGTAACAGAGCGATTGATCATTCCATTATCCCTATATCAAATGTCAATCCCTACAAAATGTCAATGGTGGGATTCCAACCCAGGAAGTTCAGTTATAGAGTCTGTGTGTTCTAAATCCAAAAAACGACAAGAAGTGAGAAGATATTCAATGATTTATTTGAAAAATGTTCCTTCTTTCTATAAAGCATTAGGAACAATCATTCATTCATTCACCAATTGTTACTGAGGACCTTTCATGTATCAGCCACTGTGTTATGTACAGAGGGAATAAAGCAATAAAGGAGTGAAACAAATACTCTGTCCTAATGGAGATTACATTTTAGGGAAGGAAACAGGCAATCAACAAGCTAAGCTGGACTGGGATGAGAAGACAGTGGGTGATCACAGTGCTTTACATGGCTTGGCCAGGAAAGACCCGTCTACGGAGCTGGCAATAAGAGTGAGAAAGACAGGAAAAGCCAGGCATGCACGGAGAAGAAAAGTGAAATTTTTGTCGAAACAAGAAAAAAGTGTGTTTAAGGAGCAAACAGGAAGGCATATCATTAGCATATATTGAGTGAGAAGGAATGTTTAGGTTAATTTTCATATGGTAGCGTTCTAAACCTAGTACCTCAGAGTATGATTATATTTAGAGATAGAGTTTTTAAAGAGATACAAATAAGGCTGTGTAGTGGGCCTGAATCTGATATGACTCGTGTCCTTAAAATAAGAGGAGATTAGGACAGGCACAGAGATCATATGAAGACACAAGAAGTAACCCATCTATGAGCCAAGGTGAGAGGCCCAAGAAGAACCAACCTTGCCTAAGACCTGGATCACAGAGCTAGAGCTCAAGCTCAAGAACAGTGAATAAATAAGTCTCTATACTCTACCTTGTCTGTGGTACTTTGTTAAGGCAGCCCTGACAAAAAGACATAGGGAGGATGGCGTGAGGGGGAGCTGGAAGGATCAATGGGGCCAGAGCAGCACTGCGATGGTAAGAAGTTTGGATTTCATTTATTTATTTATTTATTTATTTGAGACAGAGTCTCACTTTGTCACCCTTGGTTGAGTGCTGCAGTGTCACAGCTCACAGCAATCTCAAACTCTTGGGCTCAAGTGATCCTCTTGCCTCAGCCTCCCAAGTAGCTGGAACTACAGACACCCGCCACAAAGCCTGCCTATTATTTTTAGAGATGGGGTCTCTCTCTTCCTCAGGTTAGTCTCTGAACTCCTGAGTTCAAGCAGTCCACCTGCCTTGGCCTCCCAGAGTGCTGGGTTACAGTTGTGAGCCATGGGGCCCAGCTGGATTTCATTTTAAAGGCAATGGGATGCTAATAATAAGCATCAAATAGAGCAGTGGCCTCGTATGATTGGAACTTTGAGAGGATCACTAGCTTCTCTGTGCAGAAAAGCTGTCAGAAAAAAATGACAACAGGACTCTGACCTTTATCAGAAGGAAAAGGATAAGGATGGTTGTCTGGATGAAGGGTGTAGGCACTGGAATCACAAAACATGTAGATATTTGAGGTGTATTTTAAGAATAAAAGTGACGAGGCTTGTGAATGGATTTCATCTTAAGAGTAAGAAGTAATCAGCTCTGACTCTTAGACTTCCTGCTTTAATGTGTTTATACTAAAAGTACTTCCAAAAGCTCTTTTATGGGGCTCTAAATTATACTTCTCCACAGATCATGAGAATACTGGTATATAATCAGAGAAGATGCTTACTGGGTTCATTTTTAACATCGTAGGAGGGTTTGATCAGATGCAGCTACATACAATTATTATTTGATTCTTCTTACATCAGTGGTAAATCGGGGTGTGCAATTTGTTTGTTGTTGTTGTTGTTATTTTGCTGCTCCTGCTACATTGGAAGACTAAGTATTGCCTTGGGCTACCTGTTATATACACAAACGCTAAGGAAAACTGGCAAAAAAGGGGGGGGAGCATGCATACTTTTTGTGGTATTGGACACCACAGATAAGTAAAAAAATGTCCTCATAAAATCAGCATGCAGCTTGTGGGCTGCAGGTTGTACTCTGCCTGAAATGGTTAGATCCAAGAATCTATGGTGTGTACTTAAGAAAAAATGAGCTGTCCTGTGAGTTTCACTTTACCCAGACATTCATAAAAGCCACATATAAAATTTTTCCAATATTATCAGACTAAAGCAGCACTTGGTAAACTATAGCCCACTACTTGTTTTTGGAAATAAAGTTTTATTGCAACACAGTCAGGCCCACTCATTTGAAACATTGTCTCTGGATGCTATTGTTGTATAGTGGGAAAATTGGGTTAATGTGACAAAGACCATGTAGACCACAAAGCCAAAAATACCGATTAAAATGTTTGTGGACCCCTGGACTAAGTATTCAAGTTGTTAGAATCATTGTTACTGGTTCCAAGTTATTCCTGCAGGAGTCTTTATCTGCCAGTATGCTCATTGATAACCTGATTCCACATTGGCACTGCCCATATAAAGACCAATGTTTAAAGGAATTCTGAGGCCACCAAAGAAAGGACTAGGTAGAGAGCAAGAGATGAAATCTAAAGGTAGTGGGTTACTTTCCCAGGGCTGCTGTAACAGAGCACACAACACGATGCCTTAGAACAATAGAAATTTATTGCCTCCTATTTCAGAAGGCTACAATTCCAAAGTCAAGGTGTCAGGCAGGCCATCCTCCTTCTGAGACCTGTAAAGAAAGCTTTTGGCTCTTTCAGCTTGTGCTGGATCCAGATGTTCCTTGGCTTGTGGTGGCAAGACTCCAACCTCTGCTCCATCTTTGCATGGCGTTCTCTCTGTGTCTCCCTCTGTGCACGTCTGTCTCTGTACCTGAATTTATCTTTGTTATAAAGACACCACTCACATTGGAATAAAGCCTACCCTAATGGCTTCATTTTAACCTTATTATTTCTGTTAACACCCTATTTCCAACTGAGATCACATTCTGGGGTACTGGGCTTTAGGACTTCCTCATACCTTGTTTAAGGAGACAAAATTGAACCTCTAAGAGTTAGAAAATCGTGTAGTCACAGACATTCCAAGATTATCATGTATTCGCAACAGGGACTATCTGTGACTCTCATCTGCCCTTTGGGGACATTATCTCTCAGAAGGCATTCACTAAATCCATCCACTGCAACATATAAATGTCAATACCAATTATAGTAGTATATGGCAAAAATATTCTGGATCCCTTGATGATAAAAATTGTTTCCTTCACAAAAAATTTGAAATGAAATACAATGCAAGGGTTTTTGCTCATCACCACCATTGATAGAAACAGTATTGTAAGTAATCTAAGCTTAAGAAATTATATTTTCAGAAAAGTTAAAAAAAGAGAGAGAAGTCAAGTAAAAAATACAATACGAAAAATACCTAATAGACTATGTTATAATTTAATAATAAATTTATTTTAAAAAGTGTTGCAAAGACTGAATGGAGGAGATAGCTTATCTGGTTAGGAAGGTGGAGTGGATGTGTGCCGTGAAAGGTGGCTTGATAGAAGCCACTAGTTTCCCCTCCACAGATTCATATTCTTCACTAATAATGTAGAGTTGTTGTTAGGGTGTGGATGGTTGACCATGGACCGTATTTATCCATGAAATATTTCTCTTGAAACCATGTGGTGCCATATGACTGGTTCCCATTAATGAAATGTAGACCGAAGTGATGAGTGAGACTTCTCTGACTGAAGGGTTAAGACTGTCCCTTCTCTACCACCTCTTCCGCACTTGCTGGCTGAGTGCTGATGCTAAGATTGACCCCGGAGGATGTGTGTTGAAGATGGTACTATTGAATAACTCTGTGAAGCCGACTACCACACCTTACCTCACATCACTGACCAAGAATTCTTATATCGGATGATTATATGGATAAGAAATACATTTTTATTCTGTTAAGGCATTGAAATTGTAGAGTTTGTCTTATATAGAATATTATACCAACAAATGCAGGTGAGTATCACTGAAACCGCAAAGCTAAGGGCAGAACTAGGAGCTTCCTGGAAGAGATTGACATAAGGAATAAAGGCACATGGTGAGAAATTATAAACAAACAAACAAAAAAGCCGGGGGAAGGGTCAGTTTGCTAGAGCACTTCTACTGAGGTGCCATCAGAGATGAGCCAACACAGTTAGGTCTTCATCATATAATGGAGGCTTTGAATACCAAAACAGATATTCATATTTAATTCATAAGGCAGTAGAAAGCTATTAAAAAATTATGAGCCTGGGCGTTATATATTCAAAGGCACTCATAGAAAGAATTTTTATACTTAAGTGTATCATGGCTCACTGAAGAAAGGAATAAAGGAAGATAGCAGCTTTTGAGTTATTAATCTCCCAGTGATATGTAAGAAGGATTGGATTAGGAGAGGGAGGAAGTGAGAAACTCACATCAAAGGGTGTTGATGTGTTCAGTTTAAATGAGGAATCGACGAACCTTTCTGAAGGGCCAGATAACGAATATTTCAGGCTGGCAGGCCGTAGTCTGTGTTGCAGCTACTCAAGTCTGCTTTTGTCATGGGTAAGTAGTCAAAGACCGTAGGGAAACGAATGGATGTGGCTGGTTCCAACAGAACTGTATTTATCAAAACAATGGCTCAGCCCACGGCCTTGAATTTGCCTACCCTGATTTAAATGCAAGAGTAACAAGACTTTAACCACAGGGGCCAAGAGGAAAGCCATGTGGTGCCTATTTAGAAATCAGTGAACTAGAACTTGCCACACGCATGCAGCTCTTTCCATGTTGGCTCTAAAAGTTAAGTTCTCTCTTTCTCTCCCACTAGACTAGGAGGTGTGTGAAATAATGTCTCAGCACCTTTTTATTGAGAACACAGTAGGTACTCAGTTAAATATTTAATTCATTGCATAAATTTTGAGTTGAAAATGAGGGGTAAGAAAGAATGAACACAAGTTCAAAGTGTCTGAGTGTCCAGTAAGCTTGAGTGAATGGAAAAGTCATGCGATTATTAGAAATGTTTATGATTTTGAACAATTTTTTTTTGACAGAGTCTCACTATGTTGCCCTCGGTAGAGTGCTATAGCATCACAGCTCACAGCAACCTCATACTCTTGGGCTTAAGTGATTCTCTAGCCTCATCCTCCCAAGTAGCTGGGACTATAGGCACCTGTCACAATGCCTGGCTATGTTTTGGTTGCAGTTGTCATTGTTGTTTAGCAGGCCCGAGCTGGGCTCAAACCCTCCAGCCTCAGTGTATGTGGCTGGCGCCCTACTCACTGAGTTACAGGCACTGCCTTGAACAACTTATTTAATCCTTCTACACTTGGGTGTTCCAATGGCATCTCAAAATTAGCAGGTATAAAATGCCATGTTTGGTTTCCCGGCTTCCTCCACCCCAAAATTAATCTTCCAGTGCTCTCTATTTTTATCATTTTCTTTGCCATCTATCCAGTTACTAGAAATAGAAATCCTGTGAGCCACCCCTGTTCCCTTCCTTAGGAGAATAAATACAGTTCAGGGGAGGGGGAAATATTAGATGTTAGACACTCAGGCTCAGGTCTGACTTTCAAATTACACTCTTAAAAATCCATCTATTTCTCCCTACCATAATTTTTCTTCTGAATTACTGCAAATCACTCCTGCTTCCAGTGCCCTCCTTGCATTCTCTACATAATTAATCCCATTTCTTTTCTGGTTAAATGATTTCCTGTTGGATTCAGAATAAATCCATGTTCATATCATGACCTACAAGGATGTTCAGGATTGTCTCTTACCCACATCTCTAACCTGGTACCAAGCTCACTTTCACCTACCCACTATCAGCCAGTCACTGTTGTTATTTCCTAAAACATCCTCGGGCTCCCTTTTGCTTCCAGGTATTTTTGTTTCCTTGTCTTTCTGCCTTTCTCCTTCCCCCTCCCTTTGCATGGTAGGCAGTTGTAGTGGCTTCACACTTGATTCAGTAAGATAGAATTCCCCCCAATGGCCAAATTCCTTCCATGTATAGTGCCAGGGTAGCCTTTCATGTAAGAAATATTTTGTATGATATTATGAAGGTGGAAGTGAAGTGACATCATGGCTTTTCTTAATTCTCTGAATTATGATGCAGGGGCCCAGGCACTCCAGTACCCCAGGTATCTCGCTGATCGTGGTGGCTTATGTTTTGTGGAGTATGTCAGCCAGCATCCTAGCTTTGGTCAGATCTTCTTCTTCTCCTCTGAGTCCTGGGTCTATGTTGCAGCCCTGGTGAAGAGACCACTACTTCTCCAATCACCACAGGATGGAGGCTGGAGTTCCTGAGGGACAGATATGGGTTCAGTGGTAACCTTGGTTTTTGATTTGTCCCTACAGATTCTATGAGTCCTCACTGTTGTCAACACTGAGCCCTCCTTCCTGGCCCCCAGTGGCGATCTATATCAACTTCAGGCTCAGGTCTGCAAACAGAGGGAGCAGGCCACCTGGACTGACCCATTAGATCTTACACTTGCCTAAGGATTGAGAACTTTAATAAATTCCTGGTTCTCTAATCTGATAGAAATTCTGCTTCTCTGAGTAAATTGTAACTTAGGTTTTAGTGAAAATATCAATTCTTAAAGAAGTCTCTCCTGAACCCTGATCATAAATAGATCTTTGTCATCACATTTACTTCCCTTATTATGCCCCTTGCAGACATGGTTATTTATTTTATTGTCGATTATCTCTTTGCCCCACTAGAAAGCAGCTCTTTAAGGGCAGTAATTTGTCCTCTGGATTTTCACACACACACTCTCTCTTTCTCTCTGTCTCACACACACACACACAGGAGGAAGGGAAAGTAAAATGCAGCACAATGGGACATGTAAGAACCCTTCCTGCCGTGTCCCTCCATCCTCTACTGCCAAAGTTTAACAGAGTGTTCATTGTAAGGAAGAAATGCTTAAGAGTCCAGTCTATTTTAACTGAGAATGTACTGAAGGATGAATTTAAACCCAAGATACCTTAAATTTATAATTACCATGGATCTCTTTTTTTCCTTTCAGTAGAATTCTACTCCTAATTCCCACTGATGATATTCCTGCTGTGTGGACCAGCACAAATCCCCCATTCAGCAGTGAGGGCGATGTACACTGCAAGCTCGTATTAGGATTATAGATTTATTATGATATGCAGATGGGTCTTGGTCCTGAAAGCCATCACTTGTCTACCAAAATATGACAAGTAGAAGACCAAGAGCCTCATACAGTAGGCCAAGAGTGGTGTAGTGCAGTTATAAGAAAACAAACCCTTCCCTAGAAAGTAATTTCTCAAACACTGTGGAGGCAGATAGAGAGTCCATCTTAAGTGTTCTCTATTCATCTTCAGTTAATTTTTCTCACATGCCAGAGTAATGAATGATTTACCCCAAATGCCCCTAAACTTTCCAATCTTGGCTCAAGTTCTACTTAACTGTTGTTCTTCTCCCTTGAGTGTATTTATCTCTGTTCAGTATTAAGAAGCCTTAAGAAACTTAGTGTGGCAAGGTGCATCCCTTTTTGGAGGTTGAAATAGAGAAAGGTCAAAAGCAAAATGTTCCTTAGTGGATAGAAGAAGAAAAGGTCCATCAATACGTATATTTAAGTGACCACATCTTTACTAAAGGAATACGGACAGGGCAGTGAGTGTTGTTTGGGGGGCGGGGAGGGAATCAGGAGTGGAGCGTGGTGTTGCTTCTGCTACGTCCTCTCCTAGGCAAATGTTGCTGAACTCTTCAAACCTTGGGAACCTTAGAATCTATCCTTTAGATTAAATAAAAGTGTCTTTTCCACTCTTCTGAAGATTTATCAATGCCTGCTAGTGCATTCTATCTATTAAACACCATTGTGTACCTTTCCCAGAATTGTTGTAGGCGAAACAAGTGAATCAGGGCTGAATACAGTAGCTCACACCTGTAATCCTAGCACTCTGGGAGGCCGATGTGGGTGGATTGCCTGAGCTCATGGGTTAGAGACCAGCCTGAGCCAGAGTGAGGCCCCATCTCTAAAAATAGCCCGGTGTTATGGCAGGTGCCTGTAGTCCTAGCTACTTGGGAGGCTGAAGCAAGAGGTTTGCTTGAACCCAAGAGTTTGAGGTTGCTGTGAGCTGTCACTCTACCAAGGGCAATAAAGTAAGACTCTGTCTCAAAAAAAGAGTGACTCTTTCATCATCATTCCAATTATCTGTAGTCTTGCAGGGACTATCTCTAGATCCCCATCTCCATAAGAACCCTGAACTATCCTTTTTGTTCTATGGGCCCCTACACCGTAGTCAACTACGGGAGTATACTATGCAAAGGAGGGGCCCTGACTACCTTTGAAGTTTCTTTGATCTTTCCTGCCTTATTATCCAGAGCCTCATCATTACTTCTACAATGGAATGGGCCTGTTGTTTTCTAGATCTTGTCATAGGTACTATTTATCGAATTTGTGAGCTCATTCCTGCTTTTAATACCCGTTTCCTTAAGATGGTAAATTGTTTGGATCTCTCACTTTGATGGCTTCTTCTCTAGATAGACATTCCTTAACTAGTGTAGTACTGGAGGTGGACTCGAATATGTTTACCAGGCCTTACTGGAAATATCTGAACCTACAAGAAAATCCCTAGTTTAGCTTGGAGAATCAGGAACAGTCAAATGGTATTTTATTTCTGGCTTCCTACGGTCTTTCAAACTGCTGCACTAGCTAGCTATATAACCAGCTATTTAGAATTTATCTTTTGTCAAATAAATATTGGCAAAATTCTGAACTCATTTTCAATCCAAAAGTTAAGTTTTGAGACTCAACTTTAAGAAATGATGGTAAAGTCAGTGGACTCGTTCAGGGTAATGTCTGAGACACCAGCTGTGCTGACTTGACCCTACATGTAAAATCTTTGTGCCTTTCTCCAACATGAACACAGAAACTATGTCATGTAATATTTTGTGCCTCTCCTATTATTTTGTACCCATTAATTTTGGCTATGTAAACACTCAAGTCATAGGTTTTACTTACTGGAAATAATTTAACATTTTTATATCCATAAATTACACATTGTGGTGATCTGGAACTTTAGATAATTTGTCTTTGATAAAATGCTTAGGTCCTCTTAACTTTATTCTGTCTTTGGAACAGTGAGGATACATTTTATTGTTATATAGATGTGATGATCAAAAATTATCTCTATTAATAGTCACCACTGTGACAAATATTTAATTATAAAATCATTAGTTTTCTAGGGATGCCACAACAAATTACCACACCTGGGCAGCTAAAAGCACTAGAAATTTCTTCTTTCACAGTTCTGGAGACTAAAAGCCTGAGATTATAGCCTGTGCTTCCTCTGAGGCTCTGGGTAGAATCCTCCCTGACCTCTGGGTTTTAGTGGCTATCAATCCTTGGCATTCCTTAATTTACAGCTATATGATTTCAGTCACAAGGCATTCTTCCTTCTATGTGTGTCAAAACTTCCCTCATATTTAAGGAGACCAGTCATTGGATCAGCGTTCATCCAAATCCAATACGGTCACGTCCTAAGTTTATTGCACTAGCAAAGATCCTGTTCCTAAACAAGATCCTACTGTCGCGTTAGGAGGTCAGGACTTGAACATATCTTTTGGGGACATGGAGTTCAACCCACAAGATAAAGCAATTGAAAATTAGAATTTATTAGTTGTTTCTTTATATCCTGTGGTGATCTCTTTGCTTAAATAACCAAAATTATAATGGCAACATTTAAAAATTTTGTTCACATAAATGAATTGCTAAAAACATGGATGGAGCATAAAATCAGAAATAAAATTAAAATCTGTATTATTGGCCTCTCTCGCCTCTCTCATACAGAGGAACCCACTTCCAACTCTCTTTGGAAGTGCTCTGAACATTCTCTTAAACAAATGAAAAAATGAATCAGTAAATAAATAAAGTTTGTAATGTTCACCAAGGGTATTTTAAGATTTGTTTCCTTTAGAATACTATTTGAAATGACTGAAGGAAACCTGTGTTAGGCCGTCCCAGAGGAGTGATGAAAGGATGTGGCCAGGCTCTGTAATGTGAGACAGTGAACCCCGTGCATTTGAGTAGAGAGAATGGAACTGCTTGCCTAGGGAGGCATAGGAGAGCACAGTTCCAATGTCATGAAAGTCAGTGGCCTTAGGAATATGGTCATAGTTTTGTGAAGCAAAAAAAGATTTTATAATCATTATGTAGCTCACAATCTCACTTTATGCTACTTATCTCTATATTTTTTAAAAATTTTTTACTGTGTTGCCCAGGCTGGTTGCAAACTCCTGGGCTCAAGCACGTTTTTCCAACAGTTGGATAACCAGGCTGCATGGTCCTGGGGCAGGTGGAGGATGGGGCTCGAGATAGCCTTTGACTCAGCAGCACTGCCCAAACATGGGTATTTTGCACTCCACATTTTTTTTCTTGGTTTCTCCCACAAATATTTCTCTTCTAGTCAATAAAATCTCCCTACAAACCAATTTAACAAGCCCTATGTTCCTCAGGTCTCACCTTTGATTTGGGGTAAGAATCAATCCCTGAGGCCTGTCATTCCGATAGACTGCTGAATTTTTCTCCCAGGAGACTTAGAGGGTCTTTAAAAAATGATGTTTTGGGGGATTGGATCTGATACCTCCGCATGTGTAAAGGGAAGATGTCATGTGGAGTGTCTCCTAATTCTCACTATCCTTCTAAATAAGGCTATCACACAATGGGCTCTCAACAGGTAAAAGCCATAGTGAGAACAGGTCACTTCATCCTGCATATGGAGATTGTTTTAACTCCAGCTTATCTTTTCTTTAATCCTCTCTCATTTGAATAGTTCTAAAGATTAATTTGTTTAAAAAAAAAATGTTGATTTCTACCTGGTATGATGAAGAGAGAGCTAGTTGCAGTTTTGCACACCTTGATGAAATGAAATGAACACAGTGTATTTATTTCTAGATGAGGGGGAAGATCGTTTGATCTTTAGTTCAAGAAAGGTAAGTATTAATAACTTTCAATATTTGTTGCATCACTGATGAGAATTGTTATCTAACATTCCCTCTCTCTCTCATGCACAAATGCACCACAAATACACAATTTTAAAACAAATCAAACAGCCAGAACAGAATGAAATTGTTTCTGTGGGAGAAGCAGCGATGACGTCAATATATACTAAGTGTTAAGTCCTGTCCATGAGCCTTTCGTTATTTCTCCAGATGTTCTCAGGCCTAACCTTGTGACACACAGGTTTTGTTTTACAATAGAGGAAAATACGTTTTTTTTTACCTTGTCTCATCCTGAACTGCAATGAGTGCATGTTTTCATCTTCCCTTCGCCCCCAAAACTACTGCATCCTTCCTCCTATTCATTTAGAAGTATTAGGATATCTCCAATAATTGTGATAGCAGTGTATCTGACTTTAATGGGTTCAGAATATTGAATTAGTAGTATCCTTTACTTTACAGGGCTAGAAAATTGGATCTCGGTTGACCTCACCACTGTTGACATTTTAAAGCTTCTGTTTCTGGTCTTATAATCTAAGAAAGACATGTCTGTGTTGGCAGATACCCTGCTCAGTTCACATGTGTGAGCTCTTTCCTTTCAGGGGTGGTTAATATTGGTCCACTAGTTTCCAAAAGCTCCTTTTGTATTGTACAATTCTGGATTCATTAAATCTCTGTATAAGGTTAATGAGGTGTTACAAATTGGGAAGATATCAGTTCTCAAAACAGACCTTGGCTAAAATTCATGATCAATTCCATGAAGCCTTTCCTGTTAAACCTCTGAAGAATTCTGAATTAAGGAATTAACTTATTGACCTCCTAATTAAATATCATAATTAGAATGTGGAAATGTGAAATTCAAATGCCCTTAGCTTTCAATTAAAACTGATGAAAGTTTTCCTATAAAAAATTACAAACTATTTAAAGGAGAATGTTATTAGCATTTAAATACACCAAGAATTCTACCTTTTTATAACTTTTTAAATTTGCATTTTGCTCCTAAGACTCTTTTTATCAGAATACTATGGGATACACATGTTTTGATTGCATATTTTCTTTTGTCCATTTTTAAACCAGAGTGGTAAGTGTGCCCTCCAGCCAGAGTGTGCATTATACCAGTTAACTTGTGAAATTATCCAACCCTCAAGTATGTGGGAAGGAAACCCCCTTCCCACATACTTGATTTTCCTTGACATTTACTTACATATGGGTACAAAAGAATTAATTGACTAGTTCCAATTTAGTAATGAGCACATGTAGTATTTGTCCATTCTTACAATACTTTACTTCGAAGAATGGTCTCTAGTTCCAGCAGGGTTGTTACAAAAGAGACTAGACTGGGTGATGCCTCTGGTCAGTGGGTAGGACGCCAGCCCCATATACAGAGGGTGGCGGGTTTGTACCCGGCTCCACCCAAAAAAAAAACCAAAAAAACAGCCGGGCGTTGCGGTGGGCACCTGTAGTCTACTTGGGAGGCTGAGGCAAGAGAATCACCTAAACCCAGGAGTTGGAGGTTGCTGTGAGCTGTGTGACCCCACAGCACTCTACCGAGAGCGATAAAGTGAGACTCCGTCTCTACAAAAAAAACAAAAAAGATACTAGCTTACCTTCTGTTTATGACTGAGCAGTACTCCATGGTATACCTATCTTTATATAATTTTTGTTTAAAATTGAATTGTCATTAATCTATATTTGTATAAAAATAAGGTGCTTAAAAGCAAGGCATATTTTCTCTCTGGGCCATTGTATTTTATTATTTCATCTAATAAATTGTTTTCCATAGTCAGTTTTATACTTCTAAAATACTAAGTTGTATATCATTGTTCTTATTACTATCTGTGCATATCATTAATATGTGTGGTTTCCTTTTTATTCAGAATTGAGAAAATTTTTTTTTTTTTAGAGACAGAGTTTCACTTTATCACCCTCCGTAGAGTGCTGTAGCGTCACAGCTCACAGCAACCTCCATCTTCTGGGCTTAGACGATTCTCTTGCCTCAGCCTCCCAAATAGCTGGGACTACAGGTGCCCACCACAACACCTGGCTATTTGTTGCAACTCAGCCGGGGCCGCCACCCTTGGTATATAGGGCTGACACCCTACCCACTGAGCCATAGGCACTGCCCAGAATTGAGACAACTTTTAGCATAAAGGTGGTTAGAATCTGTATGCTTAAGAAAGAGAGGAGAGACTTCCTGGGTCCCGCCCTGGGGGCAGGGTTTGTTAAAACCTGTGGATCTGTGGCTACTGACTGACAAAAAATAGTTAGAAACAAGGAGAGACAAAGAGACGAGACACACAAGAACAGAATTTTCAATGGTGGGAGCACAGGGCACCACCGCCCTTTTGTGGGTTCTGACGGTGCCCTGAGTGTCAGTTCCACTCAGCTTTTATTGAAGGCTATTTGCTCATTAACCCAGAGGGTAAGCTGAGGAAGGGAACAAAGATGCCAGCAGTTTCTCTGAGAGAGCATATCAGCTCCTATTGTTTCTACAATTAACTTTAAGGTCTGAGCACCCTTGAGAAATCCGGAACCTGAGCCTTGTGTGTGGGCAGCCTCCTGTCTGTGGTCGCACACACAGATTCCTAGGGAAGGTCCGCTAGTTCACTGTGGAGTAAACTACCACCGGCATCAGTCTCCTCTGAAGAATCAGTGGGAGAGAGCAGTTTTCCTCTCATCACCACCACAGAGGGTCTTCCTCTGTGATAAGGAATAAAAGCCCTCCTACCCATATTTCAGGGCTTGAGCTGTTCCCTTGATCTCTGCCCCAGCCAAATACAAATCTCCACAGTGGGTATCTGCTTTGACTGTTTACTGGGCAGGAAATGGTCTAGTTAATGTATCTTTCCAGGCCTTGCCACAGCATCTTCTGTGGCCATTATTTTCCTCAGAGCGTTCACAGACCAGCAGGGATGTTTGTAAGCTGTGTTCCCCTACAGGCCAGGCTTCTAGGAAAAGCAGGAAACCTGCTCAGATAAGATTTTGGCAGCAGCTGGTTTAAAAGGAAACTACCTGACTCTCCTTTGTTCCACCTGACTTAACTTACTTTTTTATTTTTCCCTTTTTCTGGGGGTGTTTTCCCTTGCCAAAAATGGGGTCTTTGGTCCCCATTCTGCCTGAAAAGGACAAAGTAAAGAAAGCGGGAGCTAAAGAGTTTCTATGAGTAGAGGAACACCAAGTGACTTCCCTCTATCTGCTTAGCTCCTTTGACTACAAATTAAGTTGACATAACACAGATTAACTGAAGGAAAGTAATTTTAATTATGCATGTACACATGGGAGTCCCACAAAATACGAGACTCAAAGAAGGGCCAGATGATTGAAGCTTCTGTAGAATACTGAAAGGCTTGGGGTTTCAGAAGATGGTGGCGCTAAATTACGTGGAGGGAAGGGGAAGAATTGTAAGTACCAGTTGTATTGTGATGTACATATGCAGATAAATGTCTCTCCGATGTTACAAGTTAAGGGGGAGTTGTTTTCTTCATGGCATGGATACTTTTACTAATGAAAATTTTCTTCACAAAAAGGGAGTTTTCCAGAGCTACTTCTATGTCTGGGATTTCTCAAAATAATCTGCTCAAAATAATCAACAGGCCAAAAAAATACATTTTGGGGTGGCATATTCTCCTTCCATACAGTCATATTTTGTTTGGGCTGTTGTGTCCTGATTGCCAACAGATGGATCATATTGGTTCATAAAGAATTACTGAGTATTGGAGGTCAGGACTCACTTAAATATTCAAGGGGGAAAGGACTAAATGTGTGAGGGTAGATATATTGCCTGGCCTCAGGGATTTTCCAATCTTGGTATGGACATAAAACTGATACACATTAAAAATAAATGAACTATACAAATGAATGTGCATTAAAGATAATTAATTGGGAAGTTCTTATTAGGCTACATGTTGAATTCGGAGGAACAGAGGATAATGAACTTCATCCATGTAAGTCAGTTGGAAGACCATAACAAATGGAAGTACACTGGGATTGGATTTAGAAGTTAATGCTATCTCTCACTTATGACATTTGCTGCTTTAGAAAAATTGCACAATCTTTTTTAATACCTACAGATATAAAATATTCAAAGTAAATCTTCCTATCCACTTGGAGAATAAAAGCAGAGTTTATAATCTCAAATTCATTGAAGGAAAATATGAAATAACAATAAATATGTAATTTAAAATTTTAATCAATAAAGAAGAAAAGAAAAAAGAAGAGGGGATGGAAAGGAAAAGTGAGAAAAAGTAAATATTTAAAAATATGACGTCAGTAATCCAATTACTATCAGTAATCATAATGAGTATACATGTACTAAAATTACCAGCTAAAAATGTAGATTTTTAGATGAGATTAAAAAATGAAATTCTAACTAAACACAATTTACAAAGACATGTCTATAACATAAGGAAGTATAAATTTTCAAAGTAAAAGAATGGAAAAAGAAGTACCAGGTATAACCTACTAAAGAAAGCAGTGGACAGACTTTTTTTTATTTAAATAGTTTTGTTTGTTTGTTTTAAATACAGATGACCCTTACACAGCATGGGTTTGAGCTACATGGGTCAACTTATATGTGGACTTTTTCAACCAAATGGTGATCAAGAATACAGTAGTGTTGGAGGATGAGAAACTCACCTATATGTAGGGGCCTTTTCCTTTGTGTTCTACAGGGGCCGCTACAGAGCTTGAGTATGTGTGGACTGTGGCACACACGGGGGTCCTAGAACCAATCCCTTCATATACCAAGGGATGGCTGTAGTTGTAGATTCACAAGCAGCTCTAGGAAACAACACAGACAGGTCCTGTGCTCAACACATGCTTCCCCCGGGTTCTTCCCAGAGTAACATGTTTCATGATGTGTATAATGTTGCAACTGAGAAATTAGCATTGGTACAATCCACTGACTTTTATATCACTACAAACATCCCTTGTGCCATCTTTTGATGACTATACTCCAACCCCATCTTTATCCCCTGGCAATGACAAATCTCTTCTCTGTTTATAATGTTATTATGTTAAGAATATCATATAAATGAAATGATAAAAGGATTTTTAAGGTAATGAATATATTAGGTAAAAAGAATACTATAAAATTATAAAAAGTTGAGTTTCACAGGAAAATATAAAAATAGTAGAGTCTCAAGTTGACCACCCAAGGGACTGTAACAAACTGGTCAACATATGGAGGTGGTCAACATAAGGAACTAGGCCTGCTGTCCTGATACATACATGTGGTACGTGAAAAATAAGTCAACTTAAGGAGGTGGTGGGTGTAGGTCAGCTAGGAAGGTTTAACTGTATTGTAAAACTGTATAATAATAAAATGCAACACAAATGAACTAATGCAATAGCTATGATAAATAATACAAAACATATAAATCACATGGGGAATTTTAGAGATACCCAGCATGATAGGGCATTTTAATTTTTCTGTTCATTTTATATAAGCCAAACAAACAAAGAAAATAGTATGGCATTATCTACTAAAGCTGAATTATTTTTGCTCAGAATATACTACTTTGCAGCTGTAGTCCCCAACCCTGAGATCTATTAGGAACTGGGCATCGCAGGAGGAGATGATCTACCAGTGAGCAAGTGAAGTTTTGTCTGTATTTGCAGCTATTCTCAAGTTGCTGGAATCACCACCAGAGCTTCACCTCCTATAAGATCAGCAGTGGCATTAGATTCTCATAGGGACTGAAACCCCTACTATAAATTGTGCATGCAAGGAATCTCAGTTGTGAACTCCCTATGAGAATCTAATGCTCCTCCTGACCTCACCCTGGTCTATGGAAAAAAGTGATTTAAGGCAGAGTCTCACTCTGTTGCCCTGGGTAGAGTGTGGTGACATCATGGCTTTACAGAAATGTCAAACTCTTGGGCTCAAGTGATCTTCTTGCCTCAGCCTCCCATGTAGTTGGGACTACAGGCACCTGCCACAGCCCTTGGCTGGTTTTAGAGATGGGGTCTCATGCTTCTTCAGGCTGGTCTTAAATTGGTAAGCTCCAGAAATCCACCCACCTCAGCCTCCCAGAGTGCTAGGATTACAGGTGTGAGTCACTGTGCCTGGCCTGTAGAAAAATGGTCTTCCATGAAACTGCTCCCTGGTGCCAAAAAGATTATGAACTGTTTCTTTACAAAATACTTCCGTGTATATACCAGGAAAAATTAGAGTGTTCCCAAAAGTACTGTTTGTAATTTAGCAAAAACCAGGGAAGTATTCCAATGTCCACAGATGAGTGAGTCGAGAAGGTATTTCCCCACAATAGGATACACGTGTGAAAAGGGATGAACCACAGAAACTCACAGCACGGACGAGTCTTAGAAATAGGATGTTGAACGGAAGGCTAATACATTATTACAGCATTTTTTAAAAAATCAAATAAAAATGTCAGATATTATTTATGTGTTTACATGTGTATGTGTATAAAACAATTTTATTTTCTTTTATTTTTATTGTTGGGGATTCATTGAGGGTAAACAGAACCGGGTTACATTGATTGCTTTTGTGGAGAGGGCTGAGAAAGGGAAGGAGGGAGAGGGTGGGGGGGTCAGGGGATGTGATACACCTTTTGTTGGCGGAACACAAATATAAAAAAATTTTAAGAACAAAGGAAATTTAATTAAAACACCTGAGGAAACAGTTATCTTTGTGGAATAAGTGCAAGTATAGCAACAAAAAGAAGCAGGTACTTATTACATTTAGGTATGGTGTGATCACCATTGTTTGCAATATTATGCTTTATTGTAGTGTAATACATATATTACGTGTGAAATTATATACGAAACAATTTTTAAAAATAAATGAAATGAGCCTTATAATATTTTCCCTCTCTAATGGTATCATGAGGATATTTGAAGGATAAATGTAGCTGTTGAAAGGGAAATTCCTTGTCATATACAAGATTGTTTACAAATATTCGGCGAACTCGTGGTGAACACATCACTGCCTCCAGGGGACTGGTGAAGGTCACTACTCTATATTCCCAGCCTGCCTTCCGGCCTGCTCTTGCTGCTTGTGGATGGGAGAGAAGCCATACCCAATAAAATCATTTAAGGAGTGTTTGTTGTGAGCCAAATTTGAGGACCATGACCCTGAGCCACAGCCAAGCAGCCTTGAGCAAGTGGACTCGCAGAGTTGGGGTTACGGTTTGGTTTTATACATGTTAGGGAGACAGGGATTAGAGGTGAGGTCTGAAATCAGTATGTGGAAAAAATACATTTGGTTTGACCAAAAAAGGTGGGACATCTGGAGGGGGGTCGCTTACAGATGGTAGGTGCGTTTAAAGATTCTTTAGCTAACAGTTGGCTTAAAGAGGTAGGCCTTCTCTAAAAGAGCCAGAGTTAGGAAAAGGGGGTGCTTAAGATAAAGGGTTTGTTAAGGAAGAGACAAAGGACCAGGCAGATTCAAGTGGTTTGTTGTGTATTCTGAGGACCTGCAGGTAGGTCTTGCAAGGTTTTAGGCCTGTTAGAGACTCACAAGGAACGTCTCTAAGAAGGGGAGGGGCATGAGGAGGCCTGGCTGAGCTCCCTTCTCACAGCCAGCAATGCTGTTTTAGGGATCTTCTTTGCCTACAGGGCGTCCGGTCAGTCAGCCCCTGAGTAGGAGCCTTAAGGTTCTATTTCACTTCACATGCTACTTTCATTGATGTTGACACTGACTGCCACTGTCAGAGAGCACACTTCCCTACATTTTTCTCTTTTGTAACTTGAAGTGGAAGCTCTCCTAGAAATAGAATTGTTTAGTACCCAGCTCTGGGCTTCCAGGCATATTTTTAAAAGGAAAAAGAATGGTCCCCCCCTCTTTCCTGTCTTCCTACAAAAATGTGGTTGTGCTCCATCTCTATGTTCCTACCAGGAATTAATTTCCCCCCATCAAACTTTCTTACTCAGGAAGCTCTTTCTTCCAGCCTTCATTTATCAGGCTTAACTAAAATCTTGTAGGGTTTTTAGTTAAAAAAAAAAAAAAAATTCCTATGTGATTATCAAAACGTATAATGGGTATGAGTTCTTTTGAGTTAATCAAAGATAATTAAATAACCGTAGAACAATCGCGCGCTCTTACAACAAACTACATTGTAATTTCCTAATCACTTACCTATATAACCTCATTTGATGAGACTTTTTCCTTGAATATTTTTTAAAAATATATTCTAGATAAACTTCTTTCTTTCAAAAAATAATTTCTGTAAGCGATAGAGGGTAAGATAAAAGAAAATGCCTTAGTTATTTTTTTTTATTGCCCCAGAAACACCCTAGATAGAGTTACATAATGGGAAAGGCTCCTTGCCAAAATTATCTGACTCTCCAAAGTCTTAAAGGATTCAGATTCACTGAGGACACTTAAATGCTTCGTAGGGAGAGAGAATACACTTTCAGGGAAAGAACAACGATGAAAAAATGAGATAATAATATGTTTAACTGACGAAATATTTACACAGTGCCCAGAAAAACTATTGAATGCCCTTAAATTGAGTTCAGAGATGTTAATTTGCCTTCTGGTCTCCCTTTTAGAACCCTTTATATACCATTTCTTCCTCTCTGGAACTCACAGCAGCTTTCAGCTCAAGGGCTTAGTCAGAACTCCATAATCTCTGTGGTTCTCCAAAGTCTTTTCATAGCCAGATAACTTTACATTTTTCATAACCAGCTAACTTTACATTTTTACTGCTTCAGGATGTCCAGATACCTTACTGTGCCTCTACCCACATCTTTATTTTTGATATTTTGCTTTTTATTTGCAGGCTGATATTTTTATTTTTCCCCTAACTTGTCCTCATCAGTTCAAATCCCACCATTCATCAAAATATTTACACATAGTGAACCAAGTAATTAGAGGCAAAATAGAACTCTATATGTGAGGAATCCATAGCATGTCTAGCAAATAAATGACTGTCCACGTCTGTGTCTGTATCTATATCTATCTTTACCTGTATATATGTAGAGAAGAAGAAAAAGAGAATCTATTATATATGTGGCAAAACAAGGAGAAAGGGGTCCTTTTTCTGAAGTCTGTAACATACAATGTTTATGAGTTCGAAGGGCAAAATCAAAGAGATGAAATCATATTTGAAATTGACATTCCCTAGGGGATATCTTGCCTTTGAACAGAAATTCTGAATCTCATATTCTCTTCTTAAGTTCTCTAACCCAGCACATCTGTTCTCTATTCCTCATTGCAAAAGAAGCCATTCTAAAGCAAGCCCTGCTGTGTATGCATAATAAAAACCCTTCAGAAAACCCCATTTTAACAGACCATTAAATATTATTGCTTGCGAGGGGTTAAAAGCTGAGATTCCAGATCAATGCACTCTTATTCTTTTTGGTGTAATTTTTTTGCTGTTAGGATAGTTACACTGAAAGTGCATGCCATGTGTAAAATAACAAACCCTCAAATAGCATCCATGTGCAAGGAAGTGGAATGTTTCTTAATAAACAAACAAACATCCTTCCTCTAGTGATGAGAGATTTAGATCACAGGTGAACGTTGTACCTTTAACTGGTTGGTAATTTCCTCTCTGGACACCAGTACAATTATCAAGTCAGCACCAACAAGCAGTGCAGAGATAAACATAACCTCCCTATTCTTTTGAAACTCGCGAGAAGATGATGCAGCTTTACATAGCAGTCGCAGTATTTACAGGTAGAGTCCAGTTGAGTTTTATGAGGACAAATGAATTAAAGAAAAGGGCAGTGTTATCAGTGAGAAGCTGAGCGGCATGGAACTTCAATAACTGCGGCCCATTATTCCACTCCTGGACAAGATCATTTTATTTTAGGACAAAAATTTGCATAGAACATACTTTCGGAGCATACTAAACTTTTCATTTGCTGTTATTTTGCAGGTTTTAATATCATTTATATTCTATTTTGTGGCCTGATATGATGATCCTAATTATGGAATGCCTCATGTTATGGAATTAGTAATAAGAGGTAGAGGTGAAGATTAAAAGGCTACTGCTCATTAAGATGCAGTCTTGTGGTGCTGGAGTTCTCGGAGGGTCCTTGAGTTCTCAGAGGGTCCTTGTGGCCTTGCTCCCGATAATTACTTCCCCTGCTAGTTGGTCCTTGACAGTGCCAGGATACACAGGGGCACTTATGAGAGGTGACACCAATTGGTATTAACTCAGTAGAACTGTTACAAAAATAATTACTAGTGGTGCCTTTGGTTGAACACTGAATGCAGTTACTATATTACAGTGGTGGCAATGATCAAAAACTCTGTCTCAGCAGAGGAAAGAAGAGAAACAGAGAGATAATTTCAGGAGAAAATGAGAATTTTTCTCTAAGAAAGCTAATTGGAACCTCTTCTTAAAGACGGTTCATATCTTACATCCACGGATGGACATAGGATTTCTTAGCCTGTCACAATTCCCTGGGATTCCTTCAGTACTTCTTTCTTGAGCTCCAGAAGTTGTGATGCCATCAGATAGGTCAAGTATGATTATCACATCCTGGTCCTTGTGCCCGTGATTCTCATCTCTGCTTATTCTGTCTGTGTTTATTCTGCAAGGGTAACCCACACTCTCGTCACCTAATGAAACGCCTCAGGCAAAGCAATTTCATCTTCCAGTATTATCCTAGGCTTCCTGTAGAGAAAACAGGGCGATGTTTTTTCCTCTTACAAAGGAGTTTCTGTTCGATTATATTCAATTAACAAGGTGTCAATATGGGGGCAGGGCTTTCCAACTTCCTCTACAGAATTAAGGAGATAGATGTTCGTTCAACATTACGTTAAAGTTACATTAACTTTGCGCGTTGACATACACATTTGGTGAAAAACCAATTTTGTATTCCAAACATACAGGAAATAGAACAAGGATGTGTGAGGACTTTTCAATAATTCATTCATTGATTGATTTATTCCATGCATCTTATCAAATACCTATAATGTGCCAGTTGTATATGTTACAACAGCTGCTGGAGCTTATGTTCTAATGGGATTGAGGGTGAAATAAAGAAGAAATACAGAAAATAAATTCTAAAATCAGGAGAGGAATCAGGAAAATGTGTAGGTGGGGGTGTGATTTAAAATAAGGGTTGTCAGGATACATGTCACAGAGAAAATGATATTAACCAAAGACATGAAAGAGATGATGTAATATGCATCTCATAATTACCACGTGCATTTGAAGATTTATTTATTTATGTACTTTAAAATATTTTTTGACTACTTGCTGGGCACAAAGAGTAATGCTTTTTGCAAGGCATATTCTAATCTCTATTTTGTGCTTAATACTAATCCAGCGTATGGAGAGTTCAGGTAACTCATTCCAGGTCAGCAAGCTAGGAAGCTGTAACCCTAGCATTAGAACCAAGGTTTCTGACATCTCCAAACATTAGGTTTCTCATCTGATAGTTGGGTACAAATATACTATCTCACAATTTGTTGTAGACCACAGCTCTCCAGAGGACCTGAAAAAAAGTAAAGATTCATTTTGAGTTGTTATCATTGTTATTTTTCTAACATCTAAAATAATAATGCACTCTGATTGGAGGGAGATGTTTAAATAACTTCCCTAAGATCATCTCCAGTCAAGATGTGGCTAAGCTTAAGCCTAAACCCAGGCCAGTCTGTCTTCAAAGCCTGGGCTTGTAGCAATTGTTTTAAACAAAATTCCTCCTAAATTAGAAGCTTACAGTCTAACTGGGGATAAACAAAGTATCAGAAGTTCAAATGAGATAATCTGGGAGAGAGCTCTGGTTCCCAAAGTACATAAGAAGAGCACTCAGTAGAGTTGACCGAGGACCACTTAGCTGCGGCACTTGGGGAACTGAATGGTTGGTCTCCTTTCCATTTATCAATCCGTGCAAGGCAATAAACACCTGATATTTAATGTGCACGAGCTTCCTGTTGATTGCCAGCAACTAGGAACAGTTGCCACTCAAGCGTGGGCTTGTGGCGGAAGGCTGCTTTGAGTCAAGTGGACGGACACCAAGTCTTTCCTCTGGTAAACACTGGCTCTCAATTCCTGTACCTTTCCGCTGGGATGTTTGCCAGTTTCAGGACTGAAAAGGATCACCTGTTTACCTATAGCTGTTTCCCTCATTGAAACAGTGATGAATTGGGGTCCACATTGGTGAAGTTCATTCTCAAAGATCAATCCATTTGTTGTTAACAGACCTGAGAATTGAAGCCCAGACTCTTGTTACATCTCTACATTTTCACTTTTAATCACCAAACGATGCCAACATATGAGTTATGAATTTTTTTTAACTGAACAATATAAGGAAAGCTTGCCTTCACTGCCCCCAATACTGGACCCTTTGCCCTAAAGAAATCATCTCAGATCAGGATGCTTATTTTAGCCTTTTGTGATCTTTTATTTGGGATCTACTTATTTCTTGAAAAGGCATATTTTGTTTTGCTCCTCTGCCATCTTTGGAGGGACCAGGCACCTTTGGAGGGTGGGATAGGGTCTGTAATGGTCTCATTGTCTAATTTTCCTACAGCAAGTTTAATAAATTCTGGGGTGCAGTGATAACAATCATTTCTCTCTCATTCCTAATGCTAGGTCTTCCAGTGATTTTATCACTAATAAATGTGACATTTTGATCTCTATCAGCATGACTGCTCTGTTTATCTCGCTTTGGGTCAGAATAAATTATATTTGTTGTTTCTTTAATTTGTTACTTATCTAGTGCTGCAATGGTACCCGATTCTATAGAAATTTTATAGTTTTTTAAATCAAACCTGTCATGCTTCACTTGTATTGCTTCTGAATTGTAAGACGTCTATTAAATGGCAAAAAATTAAGACTTGTATTAAATGGCAAAAAATTATTTTTAAATAAATTTGTATTTTCTTCTACTGCACTGAACAGCCCTGGGGTCACCAGATGAGGGGGTCTTGGCAGTAGGAATGAAGAGGCTTGACACAGAATCTGTGTCGGGGGACTGAGTGTCGGGGACCGAGGAACTCTGGGAAGAGCCCTCCCGAGTAAACCTCGGGTCTGTATTTATTATCACAAAACAGGTAAAAGTAGTTAAAGGTTACTTATCAGACATCAGCATCAAAAGGGGGGCGGGGATATGAAAAGTGTCAGACAGAATGTCTCCAATTTGTTTCATAAAATCTCAGACCTTGAGCACAACCTCTGCCTCCAGCATCAAGACCTGTGGGCTCTAGAGTCTGCCGTCATTTTCAATTCCATACCTCTCACATCCATTCTCTCTCCAAGGCCAGTTTTCTCATCTCCTGAACACACAACTCACGCCATTCTCTAGATTCTCCAGGTCTCTCAAGCAGGACGGGAGTCTTATGCTAAAGGTCAGGGCTCCGTCTTCTCCACAGAGCACTAATAGCTTTATTGTTTTGGTTTGGCTCCTTAATTCATCCTAAACATTTTTTCTATATAGGTAGAATTATAGATATATTTTCTAATTCATAGCCAGTTGTCCTAACACAGTTCATTGCAGAGCGCATTCTTTTCTCAACAAACTGAAATGCGGCATTCTATAGTACATGGCTTGGTGTTTGCATTTTTCTGTTCTATTCCACTGGCATAACTTTCCACATTGCTAAGATCATGATAAAGTTTTAACATGTGACTTAACATCTAGGAAGGCACTTACATTTTCTTGTTTCAAAACATTGTAGATTATTCTTTAGAATTCCTGTAGATTATTCTGTAGATTCCTTTTTTCCAAATTATTCCAGAGCAGTTTGTCAAGTTACATAAAATATTGTGTTGAGATTAATTGAGCATTGCAATTATATTCAAGATAATTACATCTTTGCAATGTTATTTTAGTAGGGAACATATTGTTCCATCCATTTATTCAGGCTGTCCAGATTTATCAATAAAGTCCAATATTCTCAATTGTTTCATTTATCCAAATGTAATTTGAAATTTGTTTTGTTACACATGGTGTAATTAATTTTCCAAATATTTTCAAGTTAGTATTGCTGATGTTGCAAAAAATAGTTGATTTTTGTGTGTTAATCTTATGTCCAGTCTTCTTATAAAAATATTTTGAGTTTTTCAGTTCTTCAAATAAACCATCATACCACTTTGAAATAATGATATTTTCTTTATCTCTTTCCCAATACTTATAGTTTTTTTCACTTTTTCTTATTTTATTATTTCCTTTAGTGTAATAACTATAGGTAATTTTGACTTATTTCTGACATTAATAGAAATACCTTTGATACTTTATTAACAAGTCAAGCAAGAGAGGGTTTTTATTTGTTCGTTTTTAAATAAAGCCTTATGCTGATGCTCAGGTTGGAGTGCTGTGGCTTCAGTCTAGCTCACAGCAACTTCCAACTCTTGGGTTCAAGCGATCCTTCTGCCACTAGCGGGGACTACAGTTATCTACTATCTGACTAATTTTTCTACTTTTAGTAGAGACAAGGTCTCATTCTTGCTAACGCTGATCTCAAACTCCTGACTCAAGGGATCCTCCCACCTTGGTCTACTAGAGGGCTAGGATTACAGGTATTAGCCATCCCATCCAGCCAAAAACATTTTTAAATTTCCTTCAATTTTTGCTTTGCTAATTTTTTTAATTTAAATTAGATATGGGTAATGGATTCTCCAAAGCTTCTTTAGATCTCTAGTGATGATTATATTATTTTTCTCATTTTTTCTTATAATATATATTTCCTGGTGATTAACTGATAAGTATTACTTGGCTCTACACAATAGATTATTATTTTGGTAGATATTTGGATTAAATTTATTAATGTCTTATTTAAGATTTTTAGTTTTAGGCTCAGAAAGTAGATGGACTCAAAGTATTCTTTTCAATGTGTATTTGCTTTCGATATCAGGGTTATTCATGCTTACAAAACTGGTTGGAAAACTCAATTTTTATTCTTTGGATGGGTTTGTGTAACATACATCTTATCACTTCTCACACTTTTGTTTTTGTAAAGCCATTTGTATTTGATTCCATTTTGGACTAAATATTGAAATTATTTCTGATTTCTTGTATTTATATGCATTTCTTTTGTATTGCTTATTGGCCACATTTTGTAAATTACATATTTTAGATATATTAATTTGAAATTTATTGATGTAAATTTACTAGCAGTATTTTTCTCTAAACGTTAAACACTCTGTTTTAATTATTCCCACTATCTCACTCTTAATAATGCCTTCTCCCTTTTGTCTTTACTGGGCATACCACAAAAATAGTTCATTTTTACAACCACAAGTTTTTCATTTTATTTTCTTCATATTTGTATTTCCTTCTTTTTCATTTTATACCTTTCTTCCACATTCAGCTCCCATGTACTTCTGTTTTATGTTGCTGTATTCCAGTCTATTAATTTGAATACTGATTGAACACCTAGTTCATTTATTTTTATTATTTCTCATTATTAATCAAGACTGTAGTGTTATTTCTTTAAGAATGTAATTTTCACTTTGGGTCCCTCCTGCAGATTTTCTTTTTTTTTATTCTCTACTTTAAAATAAATTAGGCAAAGTCTTTTGTTCACATAATTTGCCTGGCCCAGTAGCAAATGAAAATATAGTATCCTTTGTTCAAAAAGTAGGAAAAAAAATCTACTAAAGCTACTAAAAGATAAAACACATTGCTTTCCTCTGTGGTCTCTCTTTTATAATTTGTAATATTTGTGTGAGAGAGAGAGAGACAGAGAGAGAAATAGCATTTTCATCTGCTATTTAATGCTGCTATAAGTAAAGAAATTTTAAAATTTTTTTAATGTTTATCTTAACATTTTTATTCTACTTCTCGATATGTGAACATTGTACCAACACTATCTTTTGCTTTCTGATAACTATAGGAAGACTGATGGAAAAAAGAAATATCTTTCCCTTCATTTCATGTCATTATTTTCATCATAATGATGGGCAAGATGGATTTCCTTGATTATTCACGTTCCTTGGGATGTCATTACTTTCTTTCTACAGTCAGGGGAGCTGTAGTTGGAACAGGAGCAGGTGGCCGTGGGGCATCACCGTCCTCTCTTCCCTCTTCTTACTCAGGGCTAATGTAGCTTTCTTACTTTTTATAAGCTTCGTTTATTTATTTCCCTGTTCACTTATGTTGTTCTATTTTATTGTTTACTTCTAATTAGTCAATGTATATCTTATGTTTTTATTCTTCTAGTAGGTAGTTTAAAAATCAACACTTGATTAATGTATTTCCCCCAAATATACAGAATTAACCAGCATCTATATTCTCTCTCTCAACAAGATGACCCCCTTAATATGCTATTACTTCCTTTAACCTTCTTCTCACCCTCGTTGTAATCATCTGGATCTCGGTTCCAGATTGTTAGCAACCATTTTATATTGTAACTTAATGATCTTTTTCCCTTATATTTTTCCCCTTATAGTCTTATTCTTTATCTTCTGATTTTGGATTCAGGGCCCAATTTCTTTCCTGAGATCCAGATAAGTATAGGTCCAAAAGCATACCTCAATTTCCAGTTGGATATTAAATCTCCAAATGGAGGGTTGATAACAAATTAATTAATGGATTTTCTTTTATAAACCCACCTCTCTTCCAACATTGACTATCTCAACATGACATCATCACTCCGTCTATTATGAAGGCCAGAAACCTAAGCATTGCTGTTCATACCTCCACCTCCCAGATGGCTCCGCCTCCTGTACCTGCAAGTCAGTCATCATGAAACCCTCTTGGTTGGTACATTCCCCCATTATCCAGTATCTTTCACTTCTTCCCATTCCTACCACCACCATCAGCATTTTACTCTAATGTATCATCATTTCTCACCTCAGAAACAATGAAATGCTTCTAACTGCTGGTGATGTGCCTGCCTGTGCTCAGGCCCTTCCCAGGCCAGTCCTCACTCAAGTCAGAGTGATTGTTACAAACTATAACCGTGGTCTTGCTGCCTGTCTCCTCCCTGGCTTCTGTTGTTTTGATGTTTTGTCTGTCCCTCTCTCTCTCCCTCTGGCCCTCACTCCTCCCCCTTCCCACTTTACCCCCTTTCCCTCCCTTCTCTCCTCTCCCTACTCTCTTCCTTGTTCGTCTCTATCAATTTAAATTTTTAAATGGTTTTGGGAAAGATTGAGAAATACCGAAGAAATGGCTCACCATCTTGCTTCGATCCACTACGTTTTCCTTTTGTTCCTTCTTAACTATAACACACTAGACTATGTTTTGTCATCTTTGTAGCATCAAAAAAATGATGCCAATGTGTGTTGATACTTTACAAACAAATACTACCAGTAAAGAGATTATGCATTTAATTCGTTTTTCATTGTGATTACTTTGAGGTTCCTAGAATACACCATGCTAAAAGGTAATACTTTTGATAAAACATGTATTACCAAAAATAGCATTATAAAATAATCTTTTTGCTATTTAATTAGGTGGCTAAAGTTTGAGTGATTTGGGCACATATTACTAAAGATTTTAATTATAATTTTTCTACTTATATATATGTTTGTGTTACTATAAACAAAAATTATGAATTTATAGAATAAAAACACCAGGAAAAAAAACACTAATAATTCTCATTTGCCTATTGATCTACAGAATCATGATGTTCCTAACTCCCAATAATTTTTGGCCTTGACCTTGCAGTTTTACTTGCAAAGCAGTTCATAGCTTGATAAAAGACAACGGAGAAGGTGGCCATTCAAACAAAGGAGTGTGTCTTCCTAGTCATTGCTTAATGGATTTATTTTTTGGTGCTTTTTTTAAGGCACACATGAAACAATGTTTATTGTGGAGGAGAAAGATAGGCTTACAGAGTAAGACAGTTTACAAAGCAGGATGCTATCACCACAGACAGCAAACCGGCCTCCATTGCCAGAACAAGTAGGCAAAGGGGTCTATTTTTTGGTACTTTTTAAAGCTAATCTACAGTCACAATTGCACGAAAATCAATTATATTGTTTCCAATTAATTAGCGATCATTTTAGACATTCCCTGTAATTGAGTAATTATAGTTCTAGTAGAGTTCCTTGTTATGCAAATTTTCATTCTAAAAGAAATGCATATATTTGAATTTTTCATTCAGATACTGTTTAATTCTGTTAAGTAATTTTTGTTAAGTGAAAGACACTCCTGACTCCTCCCATTGAACCACAGGAAGTCAGAGCAGAATGTTAATTTCCGTGAGTCCTGAGCACTTCATGAGAAGGTATGACTCACGTGACTCGTACGAAGAGTGTGCTGCTCCCAATGCTTTGTCTATTTGAAATATTTTTCTACCTCCAAGCTTTCAATAAGTAATTATCAGTATATCTTATAATCAGATACAGCTTTCCAAAAGTATTTTCAGTGTGAATTCTTTCTTGACATGACCATGTTGATTGAGCCAAACGCTATCAAGGCGTCACCAGCGCCTTTTTATCTTGCCCTGGTTTCCTTTGTACCATTTCACAATTTTTTACTTTTTAATCTGTGAGACTTTAATGTCAGACAAGACGATTGATGTTTCTAATGCTATTGAAATATTAGGTTTAGACTAAAGTGCACTGGAAAGTGCCATGAAAAGTTCAAGGCTTTTCAACACTCCCCGAATCAACTCATTATTTAATTAGGCTCTGAAAGCTTTTAGCAGGAATATCTGGCCTTGTGTCAGAACCTTTCCTGATGAAGAGGCACATTGAAAGGTCCAGCTGTAAAGGTGCCTTATTGTACAAATGGAATTCTGATATTTGGGAAATTATACTACCTGGCAGGTCAGGAGCCCCGGGAGAATCCCCATCAGCTTCCCTGTGCCTCCTCCTGTCGGTCCCTTCTACAGCTTCTCATCTGTTTCTCTAACTTCACTCTGTAAAATTTACACCAGGATTTGCATTTTACATACTTAATTTTCCTTTAACCATAGTTGGTCCTTAGGCCAGGCCCATCTAATTAATGTAACACAGCCTTTTTTATTGACTTGAATACCAAAACATGCATTTTAGAGGATATTGCAACCTAATCATTTGTTTATGAAACAGAAAAGACTTAAGTTTGATAAATAGAGATTGGGTAATGGTTCAGTAACTGTCACAACGAGCTCAGAAAACACAGTCTACATGTTCACATATATAATTTTTTAAATGTATTTTTTTGTTAAAATAGCTAGAAGTGATATAAAATAATGTTATCACCAATGATCTAAAGAAATGCTAATACTCAGTTTCAGTTAAGCAATTTCAGCCCCAAATTTTCACAGATACGCATCTCGCTTTAATCGTATCAAGGCTTGAAATTTATGAGCAGTTATATCTCCAGTTTAAAATTTCAAGAAAGCTGGTTTTAACACCATTTTTAGGTATTTTAAGGCAGCGTGTCTCAGAGCTTAACTCAACATAAGCTCTGAAGTCAGATACATCTACATCTAAATACCGTCTCTGCCAGTTCCAAATGTGACATGTCAGATTTCATACCTCTCTAAGCCTCCGTGTATAAAATAAGTGCAAGAGGCCTCGATTTTATGAGGTTATTGTGCAGTGTAAATGAGACACCACATACCCTACATTAATCATGGTGCCTGTCCAAGGTAATCATTCAGTAAGTGTTAAATATTATTACAGCCTTTAACTCACTTGGTAAAACATGAACTAAGTAAAATTGTCCTAATTCCATGACTAAGTTTGTTTCTTTCAGCTCATTATATTCTTTAACTAGTGGCTATGCAGGCGGTCCCTGGGTTATGAACAAGATAGGTTCTGTAGGTTTGTTCTTAAGTTGAATTTGTATGGAAGTTGGAACAAGTACATCTACCTATCACCTGTCGTAGCCTCTGCTCGTAAGTGCAAGTCATATGTCCATCACATGTTTATAACTTGGGGACTTAATGTAATTTCTGTTCATAAGTGGGAGTCATACGTCAGTCAGATGTTTTAACTTGGGGACTTACTGTAATACCCTCTATTTGTAAGTGCAAGTTGTACATAAGTCTGAAGTTGGTACCTCTGGGGCTACCTGTATGGGAAAAGTGACACAGAGTGAAATTTGCTATAGGATGGGGGGTGTGTCTGTGTCTGTTTATTTTGCATGTACCTTTCACTCCTACTTCTTGAAATAGATCCTTTCCTCAGGACACAAAAATGTATGAGGAGCTCAATCTTAGCCAATGATAGTAAAATAGTAGAGCCAATATTTCCCACCCAGGCCATGAGGATAGTGGCACATGACCCTCCTAGCAGAGTGACAGTAAATCCCTGGGATTCTTTAATAGGTATGTTGCTATCATAATTATTTTCTCACGAGTACACACTGATTATATTCATTTCTAACTCTAACTTTTCCCAACTTCGCTGGTCAGTAATTTGAAATGTGCATTAAAAAAGTTAAGTTTACTAAGAAGAATGTGTTCCAACTCCATACATGCCCACATAAGAGAAAAACTCAAATCAATCCAAAGTGGGGTTTGGGAAACATGGGAGTGGGGAGAAGAGGGGAGCAGGGGGAAAAGAGGAGGGGGAGGACAGTGTGCTCCCACTTAATGGACACAATGTTGGGGATATGGCACTCCTCCTGGGGGCAGGACTCAATTGTAAGAGGAACTTTACCTAACAAAGGCAAACATCATAACCTAATTCTTTGTACCCTTAATTAACCTGAAACAATACCAAAAAAAGTGTATGCATTAAATGTTAAGTGATGTTAAGTGTTTAGAGGAGGAACACAGCCAACACATCACTCAACTTGTTTCAGGAAGAGAGATTTCAGTTATATTTCAAAGTTATTTGCATCTAATAAAAGATCTAAACAGGTATAGCAGGATTTTTTTCTCATAAGATTTACATTTGATTTGGTGTAAAACACTTGTCTAACGGGTGGAGCTAGCGAGAAGGATGGCTGATCTGGACACCCAAACACTGTTAGGACAATGCTTCAACTCTCCTTCACTCTCACTGTGGTGGGGTTGGGAGAGCTTAGTCGCCTATACTCACATCTGAGAACTTTTTGGCCAAAGATGTAAAGGCCATTCTTTTCTTTCCCCTCATAAACAGTGCAAAGTACTCTGTGTCCCAATCCTCATCTTTTCTGTTGATTAGGGGGCTGTTTTGATAGGGCTTAGTCTGGGTTCTAAATAGATTACTATAGCCTGAAGCTTGGGACCTGTCACACAGGTAGGGTGGGGTGCCAATATATTCTCAGACACACATATATACACAGCCAATAAGGAAGTTACAATAGTTATAAATAGAAATCGCCTATTGTTCACATAAGTGAAGAATTATAGGTAGAATAAATGTGGTATTTCTGGGGTGGGAGAAATAGAAAATGAGCTTTAGACTTCAATCGTGGATTAGCCCCTGGAAAGTCTTATTTGTGGAGCTAAGAGATTCGGATATGCTCTGGAAAGCCACTGATTATTTTCTGAAAATAGGTGCTATAGTAAGAGTCATGTTTTAGTTCTATGTAGCTGAGACTGATGTCTTAGTATCAGTGTAGGAGGCAGAGAATCACAGAGAAGGGGTCTCCAGAAGGTCACTGCAACAGATGGAGTCAGGGTCAAAGAGGCTCATTACTGGAGGGGTGAAGACCGAAGATAAGGAAAATGATAGAGGTCTCATTAAAGTACACTCGGGGGACTCAGTAACTGTTCACCGAGGGAGGGAAGTGGTTGGGGGTTGAAATAAAATAGTAAAATAACTCCAGAATTCAAACCTGGATGATATCAAAGATTGTGGACCTTTTATAAGAAAAGAAAAATAAAACAATAGAAATCCCAGTAGAAGGAATTAGAACTGGTTTAGAGAGAAGAGAATAATCGAGTTACTTTTTGACATATGGTGTTTGAAGTTTAGGAGATGTCCAAAGGTTAGTAAGAACAGGAGACTGGAATTTCAAGGAACAATCTGGTGCTTTTGATATTTGTGGAGTTAACTACAAATAAGGGACTACATATATAGTCTCTATAGTCAGCTACATATATGATTATGCATATCTGTGTTTTGACGTGTTTGTGTATGAGTGTGTTAGAATGGGTAGGTGGGTGGCTGTATATTGTGTTTCTAGAAAAAGAGAGAGCATGGTATATTGTAGGAATGGAGATGAGGTGAGGAGACGATACATCTAATTATTCAAATAATGGTTAATTTACATGGCTGAGGAGAATTTAGACTACATATGATTCACTGTTTTTCAAATTTGTAAGGACTATTAGTTGAAAGAAGGGAATAGATATGGTCTAGATTTCTCCAGAAGGCAGAAATAGGACCAATGAATGGCATTACTTTAGGAGACATATCATGGCTGAATATAGAAATTTTCAAACATTAGGGAACCCTCAAAATAAGCAGATTTCAATACAATGTTACAGGCTTATTATTACTAGAGGAACTTACCAGAACCAAGATGACAACTTAATAGTCTGCCAGAAATTTATTTTAATAGAGAAATTAAGATCCTGTAATTCATATCCAATATGAATTGGGTTTATATTATGTTCATTTATTAGGGTTTATATTATGTTCATTTCTGTAAGATGAGAAACTCAAATTCTTCTACTGGCCAGGCATTAGACTAAATGCACCCACATTAGTCTCCAATGACTAGTATAACCTATTATTACAAACTTGATGATATAAAAAAAATAGAAATTTATTCTCTCACAGCTCCAGAATGTCCAAAATCAATTTCATTGGATGTAATCAAGGGGAAAATCTGTCCTTTGCTTCTGGTGGCAAACAACATTCCTTGATTTGCTATCACCATTCCAATTTATGACTCTGTGGTCCCATTGCATCCTTTTCCTGTCTGCCTCTTGTAAGGATACCCATAATTAAATTTAGGATCCAACTAGGTAATCCAGGATAATTTCACCTTCACAAAATCCTTAATCACAACTGCAAAGATTTTTGAAAGGTAAGGTGAGATTTACAGGTTCTGGGGATTTGCACCTGCTTTATTTTCCGTGGCCACTTTTTAGCCTACCACAAAGGACTTCTTCACATATATCTTGACTTAAAGCAACGCTAGGAGAGAGTTGTCCCATTCCTACTTCTTCTTAGGAAGAATAATGGGAAAATGAGTCTTAAAAACACATTTGGCAGGGAGGCGCCTGTGGCTCAAGGAGTAGGGCGCTGGTCCCATATGCTGGAGGTGGCAGGTTCAAACCTATAGCTCCAGCCAAAACCCACAAAAAAAAAAAAAAAAAAACACATTTGGCAACCAGGTAGTAAATGTCAAAACTTCATTTCAAGCACAGTTTTGCTATTTTTCAGAGTCTAGTCACTCTTTTGTTGTACAACAAAATGAATTAAGCTCTGCTATGCACATCTATGACTCATTTTCTATTGATTCTCTTGATTCTGCACCAAGCTGTCTCCCTAACAAGCACACTTTTCTACATCGCAAACTGAACATAGATGGCGCTACTCACATTAAATAGCATAGCAGTTAGAGAAGTTGCATCTCACTGACCATTGTTGGAAATACTTGAGAACATTTATTGGCAGCAGGCACTTAAGATCTGAAGAGATCCAGCAAATAAAAATCCCCTTAACTTGTTCCAGCAATTACTACTGTTCCTGTGACCCAAGAGTATTAGCCTGTTTTTTTGGTGGTGGTTGTTTTGTTTTGTTTGCTTGTTCTCAATTTCTTCTTTCCCTGTTGTCACTGAGAGTTTTTTTCTCAGGCTTAAGGCAGCTGTTTATTATTGTGTAACAGGTAACAATAATTTATAACTAGCATGGTTTTATGTTCAAATAAATTTGTTATATACAGCACATCCTGAGTGCACCTCTACCTTTATTTACAGAGCATCTTTTTCACCCTTTCCAGAGCCATCAAACACTTGTAGAGACAACATCTCATTAATCCTTGCCAAGCATTTTGTAGGTGCTATGATCCACATTTTATAGATGTGGAACAACCGAGCACGGGCTTGTGTTCACAAATTTGAAAACCAGATAAATCTTCCCTCCCATATACCATATGATTGTGACAAAGGAGGTCATTAGTGGGTGGCTACCCAGGGTGTGAAAAATAGCTCAAATAGCAGCCATAATAAGGAACAGTATATTCACATGTGCAGTCCTAGGAATGAGCAAAGAGGTGTTTGTCAGTCTTTTTTTAAATTTCAGGTTAATTGAGGGTACAGACAACTAGGTTACAATGTTTGCATTTGTTAGCAAGAGTCCCTCTTGTAGCTGTGTCTCATACCCAAGAGATGTGGCAAGTACCCATACCTGGTGCCCATGAAGTGGGAGCACACGAATCCCCCTCTTGTCCCCTCTCCCTCATTCCCCTTCCCCAACTTGAATTGAATTGAGTTTTTCTTTTGGGTGGGTGTGTATTAGATCATCTACTGGCTTCATATTAGTATTGAGTACGTACAGATTATTGCTTTCCCATTCTTGTGATACTCTACTAGGAGAAGGTGCTTCAGCTTAATTCCAGAATCTGAAAGGAGTCCTAGCATCTTTATGGAGTTTGTTTTTGTTTTAAGCACAAGAAGGCTGGGTGTGGTACAGAATCCTAGCTCTCATGGCTGAAACATGGAGATCAGTTTTCCATGAAGAGCTCTTGCAAGGTGTCTGTGACAATTTCTCACGTGACAGGGCTTCTGAGAGGACAAGTGAACACTTAATAGCCCTGTACTAGGTATATTTAGGTGCATGAGCAGGTGCAATCATGTAAGTGATGTAAAATTCTTCTGCAGGGCAAAGAAAATCATTTTTCCTTATTACGTGTGGTTCTCAAATATGTATTCTCTCTCTTTAATACTCTAAAAGGGATACCCTAGGGATTTTTGCCAAAGGAGTGATATTTCCACTATCTAGAGAGACTGTGAGTCTTTCTTATTATTGGCCGCTAATGGTTTGTCTTTTTCCACTCCATTCCTTGTTTTTGTTATACTCCTTAACCTCAGTTGGTTTTGAATTTATCACTTTTTCTTTAAACAAAACAAGTACAAAGGGACTTCTTTGGGCATAGAACAATTCCCTACAGATTTAGACATTGTTTTGTGGATAATACTGATTACATTTAATAAACAGCTGCTGAATTCTTATGGGCCTAGCTATGTGGTGTGTTTAGGAGATAAAAAGATAAAAGAGAAAGAATCTCTGTCCCATAAGTCTGCAGTTCCCACCCCCCAGCCACAGACCGGTACCATTCCAGGGCCTGTTTGGAACTGGGGCTGCACAGCAGGAGGCCAGTGGTGAGGGAGCAAAGCTTCCTCTTTGTTACAGCTCCTCCCCATCACTCGCGGCCCGAGCTCCGCCTGCTGTCGCTTCAGCAGCAGCAGCACTAGAGTGTCACAGGAGCTGGGACCCTACAGTAAACTGTGTGTGCAGGATCGAGGTGGCGGCTCCTTATGGGACGCTAATGCCTCTGGGCTCCACTGGTTATGCAGTACGGTGAGATGTATGATTATTTCATTATATGTAACAATGTAATAATAATAGAAATCAAGTGCACAATAAATGTAACACACCTGGATCATCCCCAAACCATCCTTCCTTCACCCCAAGCCCATGGAATAGGTCCCTGGTGCCAAGAAGGCTGGGGACTGGCTGCTGCCATAAATGTCTGTAGTGTATAGTGTGTGTGTGTGTGTGTATGTATGTGTGTGTTTTGGGGGCAGAACATGGGGATGAAAGTTAAAATGAGTACAGACTTAAACTGTTCTTTAAGAAAAAATAGGCTCAGTACTTTGGGATAGATTCAGACAAACTCCCGTGAGCCATTAATAGAGCAGAAATCACAAGAAATTCCATCCAAATTTGAGAACAGTTTTTATGCTGAAACATTTGGAACAGAACTTGAAGGAGAGTTACCAGGGTATGGAGTATGGAGAAAGGAGCAATACAGTCCAGGGTGAAGCGAGCAGGCACCAATGAGGTGAGGCCTCTACCAAGAGCAGGTCCACGGTGGCCACGCGGAGCAGAGGGAGCTTACAACAAGGAGCTGGCATAATCACACGGGTCACACTGAGGACAGTCTTCAAAGCTAAGATGCCATTTTCAAATGTTATTTTATGTGCAGAGGAACTATTTAAAAGGTTTTTACACAAGGAGATACTTGTTCGAATTAGACATTAGGGGTATTTATTTCCTGAGGTGTGGAGAATAGTTTGAAAGAAGACTACAGTGGAGTCAGAGAACTGTAGGTTAGAAACAGTGAGAAATAATGAGAAATCTGTCGAGGGCGGTGGAAACGGGAGCAGAAATGAAGAGAGAGATTCAAGAGCTGCCGAAACGGTGGAATTGATAAGACTTGACAAGTGCTTGAAACTAAAATATGAATCTATTGGGGAGTCAAGGTGACCTTGAACATCATTGAAAGAAATAGCTGAGTCATAGGAAGATTCAGCTTTGTAGAATGAGACAAAGGCTGTAAGATTGCTTCTGGAAATCTCTTCCAGCATGAGTTCCTCTAAACAAATGTATTTTCCCTCTCATTTTCTCTAATGCTACATTACATTTGCATATTCACTTTAATAGTACTGTTTATTCAGTGATTAAACAATTCAGCCTTGTGAACTAAGTGATAAAAAGAAATGTAAGACATCACCTTTGCCCTCATAGAAATAATAAAATTTTGAGGGATTTAGGACACCAGAAGTATGATCTTGGGGCCACTGGGGGGGATGTTGGGAGCATTCATGCTACTCGGTGGCCACCTAATTGAATGTTTAGTAGCATGGAAGGTGGTGAATGCTAAGTATGAAGTGAGTGAGATACATAATGGTAGGAACTAGAGCCATTTGTAAGGGTGAAGTTTATTTTACTAATTTGGCTAAGCAAATATTCAGATCAAGGCACCATTATACAATAGAAAAGCAGACTTTCTATCTTCAAGGAATTTTACAAGTAAGGACTAAGAGACACACTGTAAATAAGCAAGTGCAAAAAATAGTTCAGAAATAGAGAGAATCAGAAAAGCGGGTTAATGATGTTCACATCAGGACAAAAAAAAGGAATACCCCAACGTTTCCTTTTTCAAATTAGACTTCCTTCTTTCTGGTTTTTGATTTTTTTTTTTTAATTGTCTCTCCCCAACTTAAACCTGGTTAAATAATGCTAAGGGACATTACAGAAAACACAAGGGAATGAGTTCAATTTTTCCCACTACCGATTAACTTGTATTCATTCAAATAGTCTTTTACTCTAAGGTAAACACAGCTGCTTTTTGACCTCTCAGTTTTAATTTAGTGCAGCAATTTTACTGATAAGTTAAAAATAACTCCCATTCCTTGGCTCACTCCGATCACAAGTCACTCTATTATTATTTTATTCCTTACTCCCTTCTCCATGTCCTATTCAACCTTTAGTTACATTTTTTTTTTTATTAAATCATAGCTGTGTACATTAATGCGATCATGGGGCACCATATACTGGTTTTATAGACCGTTTGATACATTTTCATCACACTGGTTAACATAGCCTTCCTGGCATTTTCTTAGTTATTGTGTTAAGACATTTATATTCTACATTTACTAAGTTTCACATGTACCCTTGTAAGATGCACCGCAGGTGTAATCCCACCAATCACCCTCCCTCCACCCATCTTCCCCCTCCCTCCCCTCCCTCTCCCCCTTCCTCCTATTCTTAGGTTATAACTGGGTTGTAGCTTTCATGTGAAAGCCATAAATTAGTTTTATATTAGGGCTGAGTACATTGGATACTTTTTCTTCCATTCTTGAGATACTTTACTAAGAAGAATATGTTCCAGCTCCATCCATGTAAACATGAAAGAGGTAAAGTCTCCATCTTTCTTTAAGGCTGCATAATATTTGCACTTGTCACCCCAAGCCTGAGCTACTTGATATCAGGGGCCGTAGGGGGTGGGGGTGTGTGCTCCTATGTGTGCCCCTCTCTCTGTAACCAGCTTTATGCCTTGTGCACAGATACACAAAAGTCTTTTTCCCTTTTGATGATGCAACTACTTGGCACTTAGAAGCATGTGGTGCTGATATTTAAGATAGATTGGTTCATTCTGTTCAAGTACCACATAACCATTCACACACCATTGAGTTTAGTACTATTAAAGGATAATTTCCCTTTTAGGAATTGTGCCTGTTGCAGACACATTTTACATATACAGTCTTTTTTTTATCATCACTAGGCAGGTAAAGAGCTTAAAATAAAATGTTTCTTCCAATGTGCGGCTATATACATAGACTTCATTTGGAAATGCTTGTACATTCAAAGGAAAATATAGAAGTATTCTTATTGGGCATGCCTGCACCAAAACTCAGAAATCACATGGCCTTTTAAAGACAAAAATATTGACATTTAATTTCTGAACTATGCTATCTACCCAAATGACTGGAAAAAGCTATCTTTCCTTCCAGTCTACTTCAGTGTAATAAAACTAATGGAATTAATCAAAAGCCCTGTTTTGCTGAGTTTTACAAGTTTGGGCCCATTAGGATACCTTCCATTTGTTTTATTTTGCTCATTCTAGTGTTTTTACTGCTGCTTTTAATTCAGACATTTCTTGATAACCTACAACAGGGTTTTTGTGTTTTATTTTATAAAATTTAACACTTGATAGCTTCTCAGATCTGAATCTATGTAATGTTAGATAATCTGAGCCTATAAACTAATAATATATTGCACACATTATATAGAACTTTACAGCTCACAAATTGCTTTCACATAAATAATCTCATTTGACTCTTACCATAGCCACATGGGCATCGCTATTTTAATTTCATTTTAATGGATGCAAATTTGAGAGCTAAAGAAACTAGGAGACTTGCCTGCAATTCCTATGTGCGTAGGTAATACGTGGAGACCCAGAATTAGAATAGAGAAGGATTTGGATTTCTTAATCAGTACTCTCAATATTCAGAGAACAAATACACCATTCCATGGCCAAATAGAATGTGTGTACATATTTATGCTGAATAATAATTGTTTTTCTGCATTTACACATGCCAGGCTCATTCACAATACTTAACATGTGTTAGCTCATAATCCTTGCGACAAACCTTAGAAGTTTACGTATAAGGAAACTAAGCCTCCATGAAAGTAAGTAACTTACTGAAGAAAATAAATCCAGAAAATAGCCGGGTACAGCAGCTCCCACCTGTAATTCCAGCACTTGGGAGGCCAGGACGGGTGGATTGCCTGAGCTCACAATGTTTGAAACCAGCCTGAGCCAGAGCAGGACTTTGGGCATTGTGGCTGGCGCCTGTAGTCCCAGCTACTTGGGAGGCTGAGGGAAGAGAATCACTTAAATCCAGGAGTTTGAGAGCTATGATGCCATGGCACTCTACCAAGGGTGACAAAGTGAGACATGTCTCAAAACAAAAAAAAAAATCTAGTAAACGTTCATATTAGGATGTGAACCCAGACAGTCTGCACTTTGCTGCCTTAAGCATATTGTACCTGCTGGTGTTTTAACAATAACAGGTGAAATTTAACAGGCATAAGCTGGTCGTGTCATCTAGGACAACACTTCCTCCCAGTGAACTTACAGAGAGTTACTCTTGACCTTTGAAATTTTGTGAGGTACTTTAGTGCAAATCACACTCATTTCCTTGTTCTAAGAGGTAATTTCTATTCATGATAACCTTGTAGTGTTTTAATATTTAATTAGAATTTTACAGCTTGTAAATCTCTTTCTATTCATTATATCACTTAGAATTATAGGCCTTTATAACATAAAAGAAATTAGAGACCAACCCCAAAATATTAATCAATAAGCACCAACATGGCCTTGCTCACTTGGAGTAGCTGAACCAGGCTCAAACCCAGATCTCCCAAATTTGTTCTCATGGTGATTAAAAAAAATTTCAGCGTAGTAAGTAAGTATCATGTATGTGTGTATGTGTGAGTGTGTGCATGTGTACTGACCATTCCTTAAAAATTAATTTAGGAGAGCTATGCCCTCAGTAGCTAGTTTACAGGTCTTCTAGATAAAGTGTACTTTCTGCTAAAAAATACTCAATGGAGCAATCCTGGGTGCATATGTTGGTCTATTTCATGGCAAATGACCCAATAAAAAATTGATTAACTGTAATCAATTTTCTAGGAAATTTTCTTGGAATTTTCTAGGTATACGTATTTACCTAAGACTTTTAAATAATTAATTCTTTTGTAAAGAAATCTTAGATATGTGTGGGATTTGCTTATTCACTGATCTGTGGCTTATACTTTTAACAATTAGTCTTGAGTTCTTTTATCTTTTTGCTTTCGGATTAATATGAGGGTACAAATCATTAGGTTACGATGTTTGCATTCGTCAGATACGGTCCCAGTTGTAGCTGTGCCTCTCACCCAACCGGTGTACCATATAACCTTACATTGTGCCCATTAGGTAACAATACACCAATCCTCCTCCCCCTCAGCTTGAATTAAATTGAATTTTTCTCCTGTGTCGGCCTGTATTAGTTCATATGCTGGATTCATATTAGTATTAAATACACTGGATAATTGCTTTGTAATTTTTGTGATACTTTATTAAAGAAAATGCTCACCAATTCTATCCAACTTAATATAAAAGATACAAGGTCTCCATCTTTTTGTGGTTGAATAGTATTCCATGGCATACATACACCACAGTTTATTAATACATTCATGGGTTGATGGCACTTGAGTTGATCCTACATTGTAAACTGACCTGCAATAAACAAACTAGTACAAATGTCATTACCATGAAAGGATTTTTTTTTTCTTCTGAGTAGATAACTAGCACAGGGATTGTGGGAATGTATGGGAGGTCTAGTTTGAGTTCTTTGAGGATTCTCCCTGCTTTTTTTCATGGAGGCCATGTTAGTCCCACCAGCAATGTGAAAGTGTTCTCTTCTCTCCACATCCATACCACCATCTACAGCTTTGGGACTTTTGTGATGTGGGCCATTCTCACTGGGGTTAGCTGATCTCTCAGGGCGGTTTTGATTTGCATTTCTCTAATGATAAGGGATGATGACCATATTTTCATATGTTTTTTGGCCATTCGTCTGTCCTCTTCAAAGATGGCTCTGCTCATGTCTCTTGCCAAGTCATAGATGGATTTTTTGCTCTTTTTCTGAGTCTCTGTAGATTCTAGTTATCAACCCTTTGTCAGATTTATAAAATGCAAATATCTTTTCCCATTCTGAAGGTTGTCTATTTGCTTTAATTGTTGTGTCCTCAGCTGTGAAAGTCATGAGCTCTTTACGTGATGAAAGAAAGCACAGCTGATGAGACCACCAGAACACATTTATTTTCTTTTTCTTTTTTTTTGTTTTTTTGGGGGGGCAGGGCCAGAGTCTCACTTTGTCACCCTCAGTAGAGTGCTATGGCATCACAGCTCACAGCAACCTCCAACTCCTGGGCTTAACCGATTCTCTTGCCTCAGCCTCCCAAGTAGCTGGGACTATAGGCACCTGCCACAACACCCAGCTATTTTTTGTTGCAGTTGCCCCTGCTGTTTTAGCTGGCCGGGGCCGGGTTTGAACCCGCCACCCTTGATATATGGGGCCGGGGCTGGCGCTCTACCCACTGAGCCACAGGTGCCGCCCTACATTTTCTTTCTTATACTACATCTGATTAGTGCTCTGATTCACAGGGCAAAATGCTTTCAGGAGATTATTCAGGTATTCAGTTCTGTTACTAGTTGAAGAGACACAGGGAACTTTCTAATAGTCATGCTGTTCCCATATACTCAAGACTTGTTGGTATTTAAATTATCACACACGTGGAGCTTGAGGGGCTTTAAGTGGCTTTGGGCCGCTGATGGAATAATGTAAAATTAAAGTTTTAAATTATCCCTGGAAGCTTACCATTAGGAGGCATCTACAAGAAAGCTAGGCAATTAGAGTAAACCATTATTTCCTCTGAATTAATTTATTTTCTCAATTTCACATATAAAAAACAGACAAATCAATTTAAGTTTTATCTTATTCCCAATTTAGCTCCACTAAGGTATCAATAACACTTTAAACTCCATTTAATCAGGTAACAAAAAATACTAGCATGAATGGAAAAGAGACTTGTAGTCATCCCTAATAGTTTATGCAAAAACCCACAATGTTACTCTAAACATTCAAAAATGTAGACAGAATAAAACTCAACATTCTTCATTAAGTCATAATACAAACCTCTGAATCTATTTGGTCCGGTTGAGAGTCCACCTTGCCTAAGCACAGCATATTAAATAAGAGTAATAAAACGTACAAGTGTATATATTTGTTAATTCTCATTAATGTGTATAATTATGGTAAGTTTGATTTATTAAAGAAGCCCTTAAGAATGAAAGTCAATTCAGATGCTTACCCGCTTTTCTTCATAGTTCTTAAAGTCTACAAAGAGAGAGATTCTAAATTATCTCATACATTATAAACAATAATTACAAAATACACTGAGTAGACTAAATGTCTGGTCAGGCTGTGGCCCATCTCATTTGTTACTAGGGATGAGAAAAGAAGGAAGTGATACAGATGACAAAGAGTGGTATAGAAAATGGAGGAAGAATTGAAAAAAAAAAATTTTTTTTTTCCAAAGCCAGCATAAGCAATCCCATGAGGACCCGTCTGGTGCAGAATGCATCTTCGCCTGTCTTTACAGAAAATTATAGGGGTCTTTGGCCACACACAGTCAGTCTTTCTCTCTGCGTCTTTTCTTCCTCACACAGTTGGGGTTAGAGTGAGCCTGTGAGATTCACTGGAACAAAGAGATCATCTGTATTTGTGTCTCCTCCAGAAGTGAATACTGTGGCTGGCATATAGTGGGCGCTCATTACAAAATTCTTGGCTGAAGTCATCTGCACCTTCCTTAAACAAGTCTTCCTGGATCTTTCATCCTTCACTACAAGAGCAATTCCTTTCTATCACACATACATTGCGCTCTGTTATACTGTGAAGTGTCTGCATTCGTGTGTGATTTTTGCAGGGTGGCTTTAATTTTTCTTCAATAAATTGTAATCTCATTGAGCATAACTGTCTACAACTTACCTAAAAACATAAGGACCTTCTCTGACTCTGTATCCTCCCTGGCATGTGGCAGTAAGCATTTCTCTCTCCCAGTGAATAGAAACAGATTAAAGCACCTGCTCTGGTGGGTCTGGCGTCCTTTGCTATATCTATCTCCACTTCAGTGCTGTTACTTTTTGCCTGGCTATTTCTGTATGAGCCTCTGTGCTCCTGCCTAGAGGCAGGAAATAGTTTTTTCATCGCTCATTTATCCTTATTTGCTGTTTAATCCTTTAATCATTATTGGGAGTGAAAATCATAGATTGACAGAAAAAGTAAAAAAAAAGAAAAGCATTTATTTATGTCCTATGTTGTTTTAGGGTGTTGAGTTTCATGCTCTCTTGGGATCACATTCAGCTGTAAGAGATGCTGCGTCTCCTCACAACCTCCACCTGCACGTGCACACACACATGCAGACCTTTCAGTACACAGAAATAAAATCGTTGGCGATGAGCGTGATAGATGCGCACTCAAAAAATCTCACTGGTACACCTTGATACACTCTGATTGTTGAGAATAATTATACCTTTCATATGGTATCTTATTTAATATCAAAATAACCCTATGGGGAAAGCAGTCGTACTCCCACTTTATGGATGAGCAAAGTAAGGCCGAGAGGAGCTAAGTACCTTGCTCAAGGTCTGCCAGTGTCTGCTAGACAGCCAGAATTTGAGTCAAAGTCAGCAGGATTCCAAGTCTATTTTTTTTCCCCGATATTACTGTCACTAAAATCTGGTGCCGCTAAAAACATTCCTTCAAGTAACATCCCTCTTGTCAATGTAGAAGATGGCTATTGGCCAGGGTGGGTTTATGATTCAGGGACTCAGGAAGAAAGAGAGGCACGTGCAATTGGGTCATTGGAGAGAATTTAATATTGACAGTTTACAACAGGGAAAGCAGGGTGGAAGATAGTTACCAGAGGCATGGGTAATGCCTGCAGGCTACATGTGGTGACCTCAGTTTATTGGAATCTGGAGAGAGGGGTGTTGGAAGAGTGAAGGAGGAAAGGGAAGGAAGAGGGGGGTGGAAGGAGCCATCTGACAGGGACAGGGTCTCTGTTCCTGGGATACGGCCAGGTCACGGCCATCCCAGGGGTGGGTGGGGCAAGGGCATTATCTTCCTTGTCTTTGCCAGTGGCTGAATCCAACTGAAGGCAGAAAGCAAGGGAGGTTAGACATTGTCCAAATCCATCAGCCGTTCAGGACAGAGACGGAGAGAGAATAGATCCGGGCAAGTCCAGCACACTGCTTGCCATCCATCTTTCCACGTGACCCCTAAGCCTCACCCCCATTCTCCCTGAATGCAAAGAAAAATTCCAGAGGCTGAACACACACATGCACACACACACACACACACTCACAATGGACTTTTTAACAAAAAATCTAATGTTGAGAATACTTCCAAAATGCATTAATGCATTTTCTTACTACACAATTATAGGCATCAGCATGTGTTCTAGTTTTACTGTGTTGCAGACAAAGGAGGGTTGAAATATTGGTTATGACTTTCCCTCACGTAAGGACATATACTTTAAATTTTTCATTGTTTTCTTTAGAGATGGGAGGTCAGGCTTATACTGTACATTTTAGGTATGCAAGTCTATCAGTTTCACAAATGTATACAATGCTGTAACCAGCATTACAATCAACATATGGAATATTTCCATTATTCCAAAAAGTTGTAAAGCTATTTAAAATCTTTAATCACACTCAAGTAAATATGTGGTATTGACTTTTGTTTCTTCTAATTTTAAACAGGAAAATCAGTACAGCAGGCAACAGTATACTGCACATAGGAACAAAAATATTTTTTGGTGGTTTGTTACCTCACCCTTGTGGGTACTATAAACTACCCAAGGTGGTTATTAACTCATTTCGTATACATTAGACTGAGCAATGGCTCCTTATCTGGCATGATGAAATCATTTGGATCTATTAAATGGCCTGATGCCAGGAGGCAGACCATTAAATCAGGATTTCTGAGGTTTCTAGGTGATTCCAGTAGGCAGCCAAGGTTGAGACTCTCAGAGGTAGACCAGTTGTTCTCAACTCTGGCTGGAAAGTAGAATCCCCTTGGGCAATTGCTTAAAAATTGTGTAAAAATACTAATGCATTCCCCCCAGTTCTGTTTTATACAACATGTTCATAAAAGGTGACTGGGAAGAAAAAATAAAATTTAGATAACCTAGATCTCTGAATGATTGAGCTCCACTTAAGCAAAATTTTATTATGGTTCTGGTGTGTGGTAGTATTCTATAAATGTTAAATGGAAGTCCTAATCCGACAGTGGCATCCAAGAGAGTAAAATATTCTCCTTCTTGGGAATAAACTGTATATTTGAAATAATTATCTTGGCAAACTATCACTTTCTGAAAATTGTCTTCCTAGGTTATTTACCTCAAGTGACAAGCCTTGTACTTTAAGAGAATACAATATTTTAACTATATTTCCACACTATAATATTAGGCCCATCTGTATCTCGTAGCACTTTCATAATTCTTTCCAAGGAAGTAGACAGGAAACAAGATTAAGAGACTAAGGATAAGATTTAAACCAGCCTCCATTTAGAAGTATAAATGATGCTATCACAGCTCGAGGCCAGGAGAACACTGCTGTTTTAAAAAAGAGCAATGGTACTTTCTTTTACAATGGCAAAATACACACAGAAAGGTCACCTAGTGAAGTGGCTAGAACATAAATGAACTAAGTGTCTAGTGAAACCGAGGACTAGCAAAACATTTACATATATATTATTCAGATTTCAGGAGCTAGTAACTAAAGTAACAAAAATCTCCTTTATGGTATAAAGCTATTGCTGTCCTATTAGGGCAAAAATTCTCATTAAGTAAACCTCTTGAACTTTATTATTATAAATAATTAATCACCCTGATGCATGTTTCAATGTATTCTAAAGGTCTTCGATATTGTATTTAACTCTTCAAACCTCAAACATAGATGCGGCAATAGCATGTTGGTTAAAATTAATATTCTCAGTTTAAAATAGAAGAGTTAGAATTTATTTAACTTGACCTTCCCATTTCTTATGCAACTGCTCTACTACTTTTCTCTTCTCTTTTTTAGGACCATCTCAGAAAATAGTGTCACCTAAACAAGAACACGAAGACGGGAAACACGACAAAGTCACAGATAAAGGAAGTGAGAGTGGGACTTCGTGTAACGAGCTCTCCACCTCCAGCTGTGACAGCCACTCGGAAGCCAGCACGCCCCAGGACAACCCGCCCAACGCCCAGCAGGCAACAGCTCACCAACCTAACACCTTAACTCTGGATCGTCCCTCCAAAAAGGCCCCCGTGCAGTGGATGCCCCCCCCAGACAAACGCAGAAACAGTGAACTCTTTCAGACCCTCATCAGCAAGTCCCGGGAAACAAATCTTTCCAAAAAGAAAGTCTGCGAGAAGCTAAGTGTGGAAGAAGAAATGAAAAAGTGTATTCAGGATTTTAAAAAAATCCACATTCCAGATTATTTTCCAGAGCGCAAACGCCAGTGGCAGTCGGAACTGTTACAGAAATACGGGTTATAGTGATGGTCACACCCTGTGGTACTAATGACATTCCACATGTACTGCAGTGTCACCACCTGGCTGATGGCCCAACAATGGCCAGTTGTGATTCTTGCTGCTCTTCCTTTTTGTGAACAGTGGATGTGAGACAGTATTTTCTTTCATTTTTTTTGTTGTTGTTTTTAGAAACATGATTTTTAAAAAAGGGGGGAAATAAAATCAATAAATGTTAAATCAAAATGGCCTATCTGATTCAAACCATTTTGCAAGAATGAAAGTGAAATGTGCATGATCAAGAAGCTTAGAATCTTGATTTTTGAACTGTGGTCAACTGAACCTTTTTTTCATGTATCAACTCACCAAAAACAAACCGTCCTATCACATCAACTACAATGACAGTGTGGCTGAAGGCACATCAAATAAAATTTTAGGTGATGGTTTTAGGATCCAAATCTAAAACTGTCTACATGTTAATGTAATAAAACAACTATTATTTTTGCATGAGCACAATATTACCAATAACTCATAAGAAATAGGGAAGATCTGTTTGTTGCTTGGAAAGAAAAAAAATACAAAAAATAAACCAAAAAAAAAAAAAAAAGCCTATAAATGTAATCTGTCTAGGAGACTGAATTTTCTTTGTTCTGGATCTGTGATTTTTCTGTATACGTGTATGGTGTTGATGTATGTTAAGATGGTGTAAATATGCCTTATACTGTTGTGTTATGGCACCAACATTCATCTATTAATGCTAGCTATGATTATTTCTGCAAAATGAGTCTTTTACATCAGGCTGTGAAGATTGGATAATGATGCTCTCATAGATCCTATTATCATGTTAATCAAAATAATTGAGGGGAATGGTAAAGAGCTTTATGTATTTATTAAAAAAATGAAAATGTATTTGAATTCCTTAATTTCCATTGACTCTTCTTTAAAAATATTCAATTGTTAAATTGTCTTCAGTGATCTTTTCAGACTTAATGTGGACAAGTTTAAACATAATTCAAAACAGAGACAGAGTCAGGTCCAGATAGCATTGCTATTGATTAATAAACCCTTAGCCCACAGGAGAAAATGACTTCATCTGGGAATACACTAAAATTTTATTTTGGCTGACAGCCAGATAGAAAGCCTTTCCAAGAACAATTGGGAAGTGACCTCTTACAAATCAAGACACAAAAATGTCTACTGCAAGCTAAAAGGTCAACCTTTATAAAAAGTGATTTCTTCCCGGGTGTATATGTGGGAACAAGCTTTCCTATATTATAAGCCACACAATTTTGCCTTGCCATCTCCACAGAAAGAAATGTATCATGTAATTTTTTTCTAAAGGATAGGCTTAGAGAGGCTAAAAGTATTTTTAAGAATTATAAAATTCACTCTTCTCTGTGGCTAATTGCAATGGAAGTTGGGTAGCATCCGTGGTATCTTTTATTTTTTAATATAATAGGAAAAGATAAGCAACATTAGCTTAAAATTAATAAAAAACTATGTTTATTTTGGATGTGTTTTTCAATGTATCATTATGTAAAAAAATCACCTATAGTGGACTGGTGAAGTAAACCAAGATATAAAATTTACCTTGAATTATCAGTCAGGCTTCAGGAAAAGAGTTATTCTCACGCTCTGCATTTCATTTGGGGAAGCTTGGGAGTCCCAACGTAGCTTGATGTAGCTGTAGTACACTGGTGAGTGGGTCTCCCTGGGGCATAAGGTACAGCAGTGAAGGGCAAGAGATGGATATAAAAAATATCTTACACCTGCTTTCCTTTCCCAACGTGAAAGTTCAAATCCAATTAAATGGAAAGAGTTTGATAACTGAGGACTATTTCAGATCATCATATCTCTACACCCCAAGAAACAAGTATCTCTCCTTAAAGTCCTTTTAATAAATTAGAATATATGTCCTGAACCATGATCCATTTCAACAGTAGTCTAGTGAGAATTACACCAAGAATTTGTCTTAAAGATCAACAACATATTTAAGAAACACAAATTACCACTTGATTCTTTTAGGAGGAATCTCACTGTCTGATTCTCTTAAATCACTGTGCTTTCCCACAGAGGCTGGAAGCTGCCTGGCTTCAATTGGGATCACAAAGGTATCAAGGTTGGCATCTAGAACAAAGACTCTCCCTTGAAGGAAAAGATGGCAAAAAACTTTAAGGGTAGGTTGGGCTGATATTCGTATATAAAACTCCCTTTCCAAAGATTCAGAAGATAAAATCAGATCGTCACCACAAGTCAAAAGACTGGAATCGGGCACTCAAGTTGAGTATTTATTCTCCCCCCACTGTTTACCTTTTGTTTAGAATACAGTAGGCACTCAGTTTGTGACCTGATGTGGTTCTGTTGCTAGTTCAGATTGAAACATTGAGTACAAAAATGAGAAAAGGAAATAAAATTCAATTGTGAAATTTTTGATTCTAGAAAAATGTAGTAGACATATTTTTCCTAGTCTTTCTACTAAGTACAATTAAAAATTCTAGACATTATATATAAGCAAACTTAAGAAAACTCTAAAAGGGTTAAAGAAAGAAGGCTGGTTGGCTAAGGAATATAGGGTGGTGAGTTTCCCGGGTTTTGTTGTTGTTGTTTGTTTGTTTGCAGTTTTTGGCCGAGGCTGGGTCTGAACCCACCACCTCCGGCATATAGGGCCAGCACCTTTGAGCCACAGGCGCCGCCTGTTTGTTTTGTTTGTTTGTTTTTGCATCATACCCAGTAAATTTGGAGCAAATAAAACTGGTACCTCAAAAACACCAACAGGTACAGACTAAGTAAGCCCCAACAAAACTCTGCTCTCTCGAGTCAAAGGACTCAAAGGAATAGCAAGACAGAAGACTTTTGTATGTAAACTTTTAGAGCTAAACATAATGGCTCATGAGTGTAATCTCAGTGATTTGGGAGGCTAAAGTGGGAAGGTCACGTCAGGTCAAGAATTTGAGACCAACCTGAACAAGAGATTCTATATCTGAAAACAAATGCACACCAACAGATACACACACATATATACATATATAAAAGCTGGGAGTGGTGGTGGGTGCTTGTAGTCCCAGCTACTTGGAAGGCTGAGGCAGAAAGAAATCTTGAGCCCAGGACTTCCCACAACAAGCTACTTTTAGATAATAACTGCCCTGCTTTGTGGGGTTGAGGGAAGGTGTATAATCGTATCAGTCATCTTAAGGTTCCCGACTATTCAGAGAATAAAATTCAAACACTTCTTATGATATGTTATAGACCCCCAACAAAGTGGCTAAGGTATAATAGAGTGGAGAGTTTCGTGGGTTTTCTTTTTAAGGCTTCCAACTATTCATTGCATAAAATCCAAACACTTCATATGATACGTTACAGACACAAAAGTGGCTCCATGCCCTTTTCCCTTTGTTGGACAACAAAATACTCCAAAATATGATTGCTTTAAGAAGCAACTGTCTTATCAGTTTGGAACTCTGAGATTGGCATTTTGGCCTGAGGGCAGCTGGGCTGTTCTTCCACTGGTCACTCCTGGGCTTACCTCACTGGAAAATCCTAGTAAGTTGGCAGGAGCTGAATAATCAATCGTGGCTTGACTCTGTGTCTCACCACTGCCCCGAGCAGCCTCAGCGCCTCAGTCTTCTGTGCCTCTCCTCAGCAGCCCGCTCAGATTTTACTCACGTTGTGGTGGTAATTCAAAGAATGTTCAAGGCCTCTGAAGGCATGGAGCAAACTCAGACATCACTCTCCCTATATTCTACTTAAGATGAGGAAAGCAAGCCATTTCAAATTCAAGAGGTGTGGAAGTATGCTGTAGTTCTTCCTAGAAGAGCAGGAAAGACTCTTGGACCATTTGCAATCTACCATAGTTTCAACCTGCCCTTTCCAGATACACCTCCAGAAGCACACTTTTGCACACCAATTCCTGGCAATTTGCTATGACTACCTGTGCTCTAAAATTATCACCATTCCCCATCCTCCAAAACCCAAAGGTATACCAACTTTTTCATCTACCTTTTAAAATTTTACCAATATGACATGCTTTAATTCAAATGACACCTTCTCTTCAAAGCCTTCATTACTTCCTCAGGGCAGAACTATTAATCGTTCCATCCTCCGATATCTCAGATCACTTTTAAAATACCCTTGCTGTACCTATCATTCACATTGCACGGTACTTAAGAATAAGGATGTACATTTTCCTTTTTCCTTAGATTCCAAGATGTTTCCAATAGATTCAGATCTTACGTTTCTCTGAATGGGAGAAATGATCAATAGATGGTGCCTGGCACACAGGGGGATATAATGATTTTGGCAAATTAATAAACATCCTTTTCTTTTTTTTTCTTTTTTTTATTTTTATTAAACCATAGCTGTGTACATTAGTATGATCGTGGGGCACCATACACTTGGTTCATAGATCGTTTGACACATTTTCATCACATTAGTTAACATAGCTTTTGTAGCATTTTCTTAGTTATTTGGCTAAGACCTCTACATTCCACATTTACTAGGATTCACATATACCCTTGTAAGATGCACCGCAGGTATAATCCCATTAATCCCCCTCCTTCCCCCTCCCTCTCCCCTCCCTCCCCTCCCTTTCCCCTTTCTCCCTATTCTTAGCTTGTAACTGGGTTATAGCTTTCATGTGAAGGTCCTACATTAGTTTCATAATAAGGGTGAGTACATTGGGTACTTTTTCTTCCATTCTTGAGACACTTTACTAAGAAGAAGATGTTCCAGCTCCATCCATGTAAACATGAAAGAGGTAAAGTCTCCATCTTTCTTTAAGGCTGCATAATATTCCATGGTGTACATATACCACAATTTATTAATCCATTCGTGGATCGATGGGCACTTGGGCTTTTTCCATGACTTAGTAATTATGAATAAATTGCAATAAATATTCTGATACAAATATCTTTGTTATGGTGTGATTTTTGGTCTTCTGGGTATATGCCCAGTAGGGGGATTACAGGATTGAATGGCAGATCTATTTTTAGATCTCTAAGTGTTCTCCATATCTCTTTCCAAAAGGAATGTATTAATTTGCATTCCCACCAGCAGTGCAAAAGTGTTCCCTTTTCTCCACATCCACGCCAACATCTCACTAAAAAGCTTCTGCACAGCCAAGAACACAGTAAGTAAAGCAAGCAAACAGCCCTCAGAATGGGAGAAGATATTTGCAGGTTATGTCTCCGACAAAGGTTTAATAACCAGAATCCACAGAGAACTCAAACACATTAGCAAGAAAAGAACAAGGGATCCCATCGCAGGCTGGGCAAGGGACTTGAAGAGAAACTTCTCTGAAGAAGACAGGCGCACGGCCTTCAGACATGAAAAAATGCTCATCATCCTTAATCATCAGAGAAATGCAAATCAAAACTACTTTGAGATATCATCTAAACATCCTTTTCAATGCAAGAATCTCATCAACAGTCCTTGATAGATACCCCTTCCTGTCTCCTGAGACTTGCTCAAAGCCATTTTACGTGTAAGTGGTTTCAGGCTAAGTCCCACTCACTGATCCCACAGTGCTGGTCCCTCAGCGAGACATTACTCAAATGGGTATTTTAAAGATACCTCACAGCTTATTCCACAGCGGATGAATATGATTTTGGCATTTCCTGCTTGAGACGCAGTGACTAGGCCTGAAAATTCTCTCTCCTCTCCTACGGTGTTTAATTATTGTTTGGCATACAGTAAATGTAACTTGCGACCCAGTATATTAGTAATTTTTAGTTTAAATTAGGCAGAATTCATGAAAGAATAGTTGTACTTATTTTTTACAAGATACAATTTGAAAGAGTTTCCTATAAAACCCTTAAACATCAAATCTATTTTCTCCACATGCACCCTCTCCATTCCCTGGTACTAAAAACAGTTACTTTGAATCCTAACAAATCCAAACAAAGGCATTACACTATTGCAGGGTGGGAAGGATCTTAAGAATAACATGCGTTTTCTATATAAACGATTCAACGTAATCTATGCGTATGTCTATGGGGCCTGCTGTGGTCTAGCTACTTTGCCAGATATATCAAAGATACAGCAATAATAAAGATGCCTGTGAGTTTATAGATTTAATTTCAACTGTAAGATGTGTCCACGATGACTATGATGCAGGGGACCAGAGGGGCTGGTGGCAATAAAAGTACAAATATTGCAACATGGATTTAGAGGAAAAGACAGCTTTATGGTGAAAATGGAATGAGAGCTGGGACTTGAAGGAGAGAGGATTTAGATTTGTAGATATAAGGATGTTGAAAAGAGGACCATGCACAGGGGAAAAAACAAGTCTGTAAGTTTACATATGTAAGAGAACTGTAGCTGATGAAGATATTCCAGAAAAAAAAATCATGAAATATTATTGAACCTATTTTGAATACCAAGTTGTAATGAATATCTATTTTTATGTTGAATAATGTATCAATTCTATTTCAATAATTATCTTCATATTCAAGATTATATTCCCATGAGTCAATTCTTTTTATATACCATCTATTCTCTTTTTCCTCTAGTTCCACTTGCAGCACCAGGGTGCTATGAAAGAGGTTAATGAACTTTCCTTTAAAATGCTTTTAAGAAGACTAAACAGAAACTGATTGATTGACATCAATGAAAAGAAACAAGTGTATTAGAACTTAGACCTTCAAAATAATATTTTCTGGGGGCACGTATCTGAACACTGATGTCGTTTGAACTGTCAGTTTGTGGTGATAATAAGCAGCATGTAAATTTATAGTCAGTTGTATTGACATTTTACCATTATCTACCTTTGCTGCCTGCATCCAGGGCAGATGTGTCCCATTGTCTGTGCTTAAATAGAATTGATACATTATTCAACATAAAAATATTCATTACAACTTGGTATGCAATTCGATGCAGAAAACAGACGATTATGGTAGAATTTAACAAGTGCTAAGGTAGAAGCACATAAAAGCGCTGTCTCGACTACAACTGCAAGTTCATACCAGGATCATGTCCATTTCAGCGGCAGCGTAACAACTACATTGGTCTCTGCCTGCAATCTTTTTTCTTCCAGTCCACCCTTCCTGCTGCTAGAAATGTGATGTTTCTACAAGAAAAATTGTGCGTTATCATTCTCTTTCTTAAATCTCCTCATTTCACTGTCTATAAGGAAAAAAACTCATGAACTACTTTATATAACTAATAAATCCCTTCATTTCCTGGCTCTTCACTATCGCCAGGCTGATCACCGTGCCCGCGCGCACACACGCATACACGTGCACACACACACATCCTTTTTCTATGTATTTCTAAGTACTTGCCATTCCCAAGTAGAATCTGCTGCTCCTTTCATTGTGCTCACCAACATGGCATTTATTACGACAGGGACTGGATTTGCTAACATGTGTTCAAGTTTTCCTGCACCTCCCCTAACTAAAGACAAGAAATTTGCAAGCTGAGTCCTTACCTATGTAGTGATATAAAATAGAGAATGAGGATGCAAAAAGCCTGGTACACATCCCATTCTACTTTTTTTTTTTCTCTTTTCTCTTTCTCAGCTTCTAATTCAAGGCAGAAAAAGTAACAGAAATAGAATTTCACCATTTTGCAAACCCTAAGGAAATAAAGGATTTAAGCAATAGCCGCTCATGGCAGCCAAAATTAGTATCTGAAAGAATAAGGGGAAACTCTATGATGGGTGGGTCACACTGATAGGACCTAATCTTACTGACAAATCTTAACATCCTACATAGGGAAACGGCAATAAATTTGTGCCTTCTGATGTGAGGAAATATCTTGCGGTACCACCAATGATGTGTTTTTGCCAAAAACCTGAGAGCTGAATCTGATGGGTCTCTAGATCTAACTACCAATTTACTGGGAAAATATGCAATAAAGAAACTTCTGAAACAACAACAAAATGAGGCAGTTGGTAATTTCTAGAAGGATGGGGATTCTATGTGTCAAATTACCTATTTTCTTCCGCAGTAAAAAAGCAAGGGAAAAACAGGGAAAAGGATCTGTAGTCAAAGGATCTGTCCTTCTGTATTACTTGGAGAGCTTGTTTCAATATCAATTCCAATCAAACTGATGACAAAATCATCATCATCAAGGAACCTATTCATCTTAAGTGAATGTTTAATGAGAATAATGAATTGCTATTTTCTAACAATGATATTGTGGATATGTTGGAAAAAGGGCCCCTATCTTATTAAGATACTCTCTGAAGTATTCATGGATAAAAGAGATAACACATCCAAGTTTGCCTTGAAAACAACACCTAGGAAGGAGCCTCAGCCAGATGAAGTAACGTTTCCCATGTCGACAATTAAGAAGCAAGTGGGTGATACCCATGGTTTCTTTCTACTTTTGTGTGTGTTCCAAGAAACATAATTGAAAAGTAAGCACTTTTAAAAAGGACTTTGAAAAAGTGGAAGAATGCTGACCTAAGGAATACCATAAGAATTTGGGGTAAAACTGAAGAAGTTGAGAGCACTTTTGAGGTTAGTAAACAAGAATTTATATTGATATCCACGTATCCTATTGAAAAGATTGTTGGGCTAGGGCGGGAGTATGAGATTGAGCACAGAGAGTGTACATAAAAACAATGATCTACGTGCTTTTTTTATCCATTACTGGAATGCAGAGGGGCAAGAGATGTGAGAATATGGGAAAGTTATCAGGTAACTTACGGACATTGCAACCTCTGCTGGATTTTAAGAAAAGAAGTAAATAAAGAACGTAATATATTGGGGATGGGTAATGGAGTGGATACATGAAAACAAAGCATGATCTTAGAGAAAATAGTTGGATGTGAAATTTGGAAGGTAACTGTGGTCAGAAAAAGGGATTCTTGTAATTGGTGATTCCGATATTTACGCTTGGAAGGGTATCCAGAAGGAACAACATCACTCGACTCTGCTTACTCCAGTTTTCTCAGCTGAGGATTTGATTTACATAGTTCTGACCCTATTCCATGACAGATTACTCTCAACCTTCCTAAAGCCACGGCCCTTTAATACGGTTCCTGTGGGTTGCGACCCACAGGTGGAGAACCGCTGTGATGGACTCCCTAACGGCTCTTCCTATATCCTCTCAAGCAAACACTCTATCCCAGGCAACATAGGTCTTCATAAAACACTGGGCTTATACTATACCTCCTCTCAAGACCGTCAGGTGGCTGCCTGCTGACGTCCACATCACATGCAAACCCCCAGTCCGTCACTCCCAGTCCTGTCTTAATTGGCCACACCTTGTGCATTTCACCTTCGCCATTGTGAAGTTCCGATCAGACACATCCTCTTCTTATTTATTTGCTTGTTTGTTTATTTGTTTTTTCTGTTTTCCAAATTTGAAACACCCTTTCCTCCCTAATGTTTTACATCCCAAATCAGTAATTCTTTCAAAACCCAGATAAACAGAATGAGAATGAATAACTGGATAAATTCCAATCCTAGCTTGATCACTTCCTAGCCAGATGTAACATGGTGATAGTAGTAGTATTTATGCTAAGGATTGTTGTGAGAATTTCATATGCATCAGGAATGCAATTAAGACAACATTCAGCGTTGCTCAATTTTTTTTCAATTATTTATAAAAATTCTTCCTTGCCATAATGATGTTTACTTATTTCCTTTACCAGAGATAAAGAAAAGCTGTATCTTTAAAAATTCCCACATGGTGCCTTAGATATTTTTTCTTCTTATGAGAGAAGAGTTATGATCTCCACTATTCTTGAATTCAGTATGTTTAAGTAGTATTTTGCACCATTACTTAATTAATGGTTATGATTAATAAAATAGTAAATGTGTAAATAAATAGAAGTGAACAAATACATTAATGAATGAGTGAATGAATGAATGATTAAACAAAGTAGCATAAATTTGTAAAGTGAAATTTTAGGAGAAATGAATTATCTCAAAATCCCAACTTGTTCTGCAGGATGCTCATTTTTCACTCAGGCTCCCGAAGCTTCAGTGGCACACCTGGTTAGCACACACTGCTATTTAAATAACTGAGGCTTCAACTGTAAGACTCCTGAGTTATGACATCCCCTTAACTATTCATCACTTTTCTGTTTCGGAAAACCAAAGCATATGCATTTCTCCTCATTATAACTGCTCTTTTCACTCTTTAGGTAGTATGAATAATGTACTTATGAACATCTGCGTATAGGTTTTCGAATGGATGTATGTTTTTTTTTTGTTTTTGTTTTTTTTGGTTTTTGGCCGGGGCTAGGTTTGAACCCGCCACCTCTGGCATATGGGACTGGCGCCCTACTCCTTGAGCCACAGGCGCCGCCCTGGATGTATGTTTTCATTGCTTTGGGACTTCTATCTGGAATAGAATTTCTGGGGCAGATGGTAACACTATATTTAACTTCTGGAAGAACTAACAAGATGTTTTCAAGTGACTATGACACCTTACATTTCCACGAGTAACTTTCTAGAGCTCCCATCTTCTCTGCATTTTCAGCAACACTTGTTATTTCTTTTTCTGTTTTTCTTATACCTATCGTAATGGTATAAAGTGTCATTTCATTGTGATTTTGATTTACGTTTCCATTAATGATGCTGATTAATTTATAGAGTTTTGAAAAAACTCTATAAAAAAGTTGATTTCAGCCAATATTCAACAGCTTTTTCAGAGGGGTTTTGTGGGATTAATTAAGGAGGTACAACCTAGGCAATATAGTGAGATCCAGTCTAAAAAAAAATTAGCTGGCTGTGGTGGCATACACCTGTATTCCCAGCTACTCAGGAAGCTGAGGCAGAAGGTTTAATTGATCCCAGGAGTTTGTGGTGAGCTATGATAGGACCACTACCCTCCATCCTCAGTGATAGAGAAACATTTTACTTCTTAGCAAAAAAAGGAGAGGATAGTGAGAACACATCTCACAGCAAATACAGTTGGTAGACAGGCACATTCAACCATATAGTGAGTTCCAATGTTTTTAGAGTCCAATTATTAAAGTATTGTTTAATAAGCTTTTTGGCCATTCGTGTGTCTTCTTTAGAGAAATGTCTATTCAAGTCCTTTGCCTGATCTTTAATTGGATTGTTTGTCTTCTTGTGGTTCAGCTGTGAGAGTATTTTTAATGTATCCTGGATATCAGATAACTGTGCTTTCATCAGATACATGTTTTGTGTGCAAGTGAGGGCATGCCTTCAACATTCAGGCAGACAGAGTAATACTTTACCTTGGCCTTCACTTACAGCTTACTCAAGAGGCTGAAGGTCAGCCAGCTGTGAAAGCTGAGGCCTTTGCAGGTCTCTCTTGAACATATATGAAACCATGCATATGCGTGTGGCTTTCTAGATTCCCAGAAATACCTGAGAACTTTTTGAAGTTTTTTACAGACTTCTCATTCCTCATTTTTTTCTTTTAATTATTTTTATCATTCTATTGTTTGGGTGAACTGTTATCATTGTGACAGGTAGCTGTGATGATAAACAATTACAACTGATTATTTCCCAAACTGTCCTGAGTTGAAGCCTGTTCATATTGTGGAAGGTCTGAGTCAGGTCAAATAGAAACAGGACTTGCAAGAAATGATGGAAATTGCTTTGAAGGAACTCCAGTCCCATTTCATTCTCTTTGGAAGATGCTCGCTGTTGGTTCTCAAGGCTATCTCAGAGCTAGAGAGAGGGATCTGGGAAGAGGGCATGATAAGATGCCACAAAGTGCACTTTCTTACTGAGATTTTACTATTTTTCTTGAATTAAGACTCCCTTAACTATTGTAAATATTTGATTAATTTATAGAGTTTTGAAAAAGTTGATTTCAGCCAATATTCAACAGCTTTTTCAGAGGGGTTTTGTGGGATTAATTAAGGAGGTACAACCTAGGCAATATAGTGAGATCCAGTCTTTAAAAAAATTAGCTGGCTGTGGTGGCATACACCTGTATTCCCAGCTACTCAGGAAGCTGAGGCAGAAGGTTTAATTGATCCCAGGAGTTTGTGGTGAGCTATGATAGGACCACTACCCTCCATCCTCAGTGATAGAGAAACATTTTACTTCTTAGCAAAAAAAGGAGAGGATAGTGAGAACACATCTCACAGCAAATACAGTTGGTAGACAGGCACATTCAACCATATAGTGAGTTCCAATGTTTTTAGAGTCCAATTATTAAAGTTCAGTAGCTCAGTCAGGATGGAAGGAGTCCTCTAAGGATGTCAAGCCTAATAAACATTTGAGGGATACTTTTCTATGATAAATACTTTAACTAACATGGCAGAGATCTACAGTAGCATTCAAGGTCCCTTAACACTGCTGCACAGCACCAGCACTGGCTCAAAACCTTTAAGAGAAAAGCTGTACTTTAACCTAAGCCCTCACTGTATCTGTCAAAGTTTTGGGATTTTATGCTTTGAAGTCTAGTAGTTGAAAAACCCAATACATGTAGCTCAAGTGTGTGGTCTGATAAGGTAAGATGTAGTAACTTTCTGAAGGAGAGGGGACTTACACTCCAAGTTCTATCATAGCATATCAGGTGTCACCCATTTGGCAAATCATGTATATGTTTGGAATCATTTCTAAGCTACATTAACAGGAGGAGAGGATTTTTTGGAGGCTCTTATCCATGATAAAGGAGGCTCTTATCCAAAAATCCTGATCTATCGGTGTTTTTGAAATTGATATAATCTTAATGTTTGTCTTTTTCTGAGGAAATATTTTCATAAAAAGGAAATCACATATTTCCTATCCACAGTAAACCTGTCCTCATCCAGTGTTATTATATAGACTCTTACAGTCAAGTCAATCCCCCAAAAGCACCAATTCAAATTTGACATAGTTTGACTCATATGGAACAAAGACCACAGAAATAATCGTTTTCCTCTTTATTTATATGATTTTCCTTGAATTTATCAGTCTATGATTGTATTAAAATCCTAAGGCGAATTATGTACTATGCAAAATTAGACTGCAGTAGAATAACATAAATCAAAGGATGTATGATATGTTGAAAGTTATATTTCTCGTAACTAAAAATAATATCAGTTCTCATCTAATGATAATAAAATAAAACTGACTGTTAGATCTAGATTTCTTTTCCTGAGCAAAGAACAACAGTAATCATCAAAACTCCCCTTTTCATAGCTGCCTTCAGCCTTCTAGAGTTCCTTGCATTCCAACATGCTAATCCCTTCCCTCAGCTCTTAGAAGTCATGGGCCTTCATGACAGAGGCCCGGCCTGAATCTCTCACATCAGACTAAGCAATGAATCCAGTCACTTCAAAGGGGCTCATATCTTGGTCTTGATTAAATCAGGCTTCAGTAAAAAGTTTGCTGTTTAGAATAGTCACCTTGCTCAAAACACTTGTCAGTGGAGGATTTATTTAGCTTGGCAAAAAAAAAAAATAAAAAAAACTATTAAGAGAAACAAAATCACCAGCACCAACCAGAAGTGGAGTTTCAAAGCCTCGGTTTATGGGTGAGGGGCTGGTTGACCCGTAAACCAAAGCTTGACCAGGGCATATGAGGCAACACGTGGACTGATTAGCAACAAGATAGCATAATATCCTTTTAGAATTTTTAAATAGTCCATTTCAATTTAAAGCCCAAAGAAAATGTTGTTGGTTTTGTTGTGCTATCAAAGTCACTTGCATACTTGATAGGCTGCCTTCTCCCATTCCCCTCGTGACCTTCACAACTGCTGGCATTTGCTTGTTTGAGCTGGAGACACTTCAAACACAAGGATAGGAACTGTGCACACACGGTGTTGTCAATATCTCACCATAAAATTCAGAATCTACCTATGCATAAGACACAATTAAGGTGATCCAATCTCAAACCAAAATATTCAAAGTATAAACAATTCTTCACTGAAAATGTTGCTTCTTGCCACAAGGGGACAGGACATGAAAAAATGAGCTGTGCCATAAATATGCTATTTATATTCTGCAATCTCTCGTGGCAGCCTTATATAATGAAAATTTATCATCTGGAGGGAATGTGTAAGCCGTTGTTTCTAAAACTGACAAAAAGGCAAAGTATCATTAAATCGTTTAATGCTCTAAATGTTTAACTGAAAACCTTCAAACTAACTGTTTTAAAGCAGAGATTCCTACAGTCTTCTGACTTGAGAGTAGCAATCGCCTGAAATTGGAGAGTAGATGGTATCTGTCTTCCAATTAGGTTGAAATTTCCATTTCACATGCGCCATTGCCGATGTCTGGATTCTGAGACAGAAGCATCTATAACACAATAAGGACACAGCTGAAATTTTCCTTCCAAATAATCAAAGTTTCCTATGCTGCCCGAGTCTCCCCTTTCGCTACATCCATCAGCAGGTCTGTTCACCTGCTGTCTATCTGCAAACATCATATCTCAGATGTCAGTCACTCCACGAAGCGCTGTGAACATAGGCAGTGCCCCGTAGGTTGGCTTTATAGGCTTGTCACATTGGTTTTTAAAGTATATTTTTTACTTAATTAAAACTAGGCTGAATAGAACCATTCATTCTTACTCATATTTTTTACCGTTTTGTTTGTACATCTCTCCAATCACTGCTACCTTTTATTTGTTCATTCTCTCTTTTATGATTTTCTTTTATTGCCAAGTTAAACATTGATGCAATGATCATGAGCAGGAAGGGCACAGTGGCCTCACAAAGTTTATCCTCAGTAAATAATTCTGGGTGCAAATAAAGCTAGCTAACCAGAAGCACAAATACTACAGGGCGCTACATGGACCTCAAGAAATCTGGACAAATAGTTTCCCAGAAGATACCGGGCCCTGCCTCTGAAAAATTAGTAGGAGTTTTTCAGACAAGGAAGTGAAGAGGACAACTTAATGCTTTTTTGTCAAGAGAATGGTATTTTAATTTAAAAATTCAGGAGAGAGGGTTGCGTGAACGAGAAACTGAAAGGTATCTCTGGGGAGATGACGCTGTTGAGGTCTGTGAGGCCCTAAACACAGTGAGTCTCTTCAGCCACCCCAAAGACTGTTTAGGATTTTCCCAGGGACGATGGGAAGCCAATGAAAGTTTAGAAACTTTCTAGACTATCACTTTCTTTGCAGAGGCAAGTAAGAGTCTGTGTATGGCCAGTTGGAATTCTATCACAGTAGTCTAGGTGGAGAAATCACATATGGATGGAAAGCACTGGGGATGGAGAAAAGTGAGGTAATTGAAAAGACCCAGGGGTGCTGGGCATATATTCTTTTCTTAGGGTATCCCCACATATCTGATACAAACACCTCTGGTGGGTTTCACCCTTCTATAAGCCTTTTATAACTGCTATAAGCTGCTTGGTAGTAGGAACTAAACTATAAATAAAAGAGCTGGGGGGAGGCGGCGCCTGTGGTTCAAAGGAGTAAGGTGCTGGCCCCATATACAGGTGGTGGCAGTTTCAAACCCGGCCCAGGCCAAAAACTGCAAAAAAATAAATAAATAAATAAAATAACTTGGGATGCAGTTGGAACCTCAGCTCAGTTAATCACCACCTGTCATCACATCTCATCACCTTCTGAAATTAGCTCTTCCTAGGTTACATAGTAAAGATACACAATATCTTCCATCTAATATATACACAAAGTATTTTATAAATTATATATAAAAATATCACTCTTATTAGGAGAAAGTAAATTCAAGTAGTTAGTCTTAATACTTACGTACCTGGAGGAAGAGAGGTGCATAGACAGGGAATAAACTACGTTTCAAGAGGTGTTTGTGAAGAGGGGGTTTAATAGTGCACTGTGCAATCTAAGTCACAGTCTATTGAATATTGCACCTTTTTGTCACATCAAATGTTTGCAAATCCCATTTGCTGCCCAGATCAATTTGAAGGCCGGCATTGCAATGGTCTCTCTTTCAACCTCATATCATGTGGACATCACCACATTTCCTTTCCCTCAAGTGGAGACCCTAGAAAGCTGAACCAGCACCATCCATCTGCTGCATCTGTAGCACGTATACAATTTATAACATGTGTCTCCAGGGCCATGAAAACCAACGCCCAGTGGTCCACGTGTCCCCAGCTTAGTGCACATATACTCTTCATATAATGGTATACTGGTGCCATTGATGGACATAGTGGGATAAAAATTTACAACTGCCTCTGACCTACATGATTCTATAATTACCTGGCTTGTGTCTATATTTTCTGAGTTCCCAATCAGGAAATAACCTAAATAATTAAGGATTGACATTGAGTCTTTCCATTTAAGTCACTCTTTGCTGCAAGTGTGACTGTCCATGGCCACACACAAACATTCATTATCTGAGAAGATGAGGCCCTTGGAGTGTTTCTCTGGAGTCCACTAACTAATCTATGGGATGGATTTCAAAAGGTAGCAGGGTTTAGAAAGGGGACATCAGTTTGGGCAGAGAGGGCTATTCTTTTCTTTTCCTACCAATAATTTTTCTTCTTTCTTGAGGAGCCTTGTGCATTTGTTTCGGCCCTTCATTCTGTAAGGCACAGGCTGAAGGCAGACTGTCCTTGGATCCTAACATGTACTGGTTAATGTCCCCGGAAGAAGTGGTGAAGGTGTGCTGTGTGCGTGTGTTGGCTTTTCCTTCCCTGCTTGACGGTGCTACATTATTCACGGTCACCTTTAGTCCATCGGGCAATACTTTTTTTTTTTTTTTCAGTTGCTACCTCCCCAGGCATGTGATGTCATCCCCAAGATTAGCAAAGTTTGTTTCACACCCTCTAGTGCAGAAAGTAACTAATGAAAGGCACTTGGTGAAACCTCACTCCCTGGTCTCCTGACTACCTTGAGAGCAGAAACCAGCTGCCTGCACACAAGTGCCTTGGAGTCTGCTGACCTTTGTGGGGGTTTGACTTGTCCTCAGGTGTTATTTCTAATTTGATTGCCAAACACAGCTCGTCATTTTCCATAGAACTTCACATAGCCCCCATTTGTGTGCTCTGTAAATGGTGCATGTAGATGAATGAGAAGCATCTGAGACATGTTATGGCGATGCCTCATGGCCTTGATCCTTGTGGAATCTGAGGTGTCATTAACTTAGCTAAGTAGGGTGCCCTTTTCATTTTGAGTTTTATTACTACATTTTCTTTTGTTTTCAAAAAAATCATTAGAATTTGCTTTTCTGTAGATGTCATCATAAATATGATAGAGCATGAATGATGGACTATCCCAAGAGTGAGAACCTTGCCTGTGCTTTAACTCATTTAGTTTCAGCCAGGACAGCCACTGGGACGTTTAGGGCCTTTAATATGTATAGAAAGGTATGATTAATTTGCTATAATTTTTCCTAATGTTTGTTAGTCAAATGGTTACCATAACAATCTTCATATATTTACCATTTTTAACCTCCTTGCCTTAAGAACATAATGAACTGTGAATCCTTTAGCTGAGAAGCACAGAAGGACTTTGGTGTTTTACGTAGTGTGATGTGAGGGGCGTATGGAGGACCCCATCGTAGCCATATGACAAGTCTCACCTGTGCTGGTTCCAGTGTCTGGAATTTTGCCACTAGAAATTCATTCCCATCTCCTTTTACTATATTATTAATAGTTCTTCTTTTCTCCTTGAACATGCAAATAGAGGAAATTAAACTGTTTTATAACAAAGTGTGAACAACCTAGGTCACTTTCCCTTCTGGCAAGAAGGAGTCAGGTAGAGTATTGGGAAGCTGTGAGGTGGTGGGGGAAGGCTAAGGTGGAGAGAGGGGAGTTGAACTGAGCCTGAACCACCCTTGATCTATTTCACACCATGTCCATTAAATGAGTGGCCTTGAACCTAATGGAAGTCACCTGGTTCTGCACTAGTCATGTTTAAAAAAAATCCCAATGATGGAGCTTGTTCTCGGCTGTTTTTCAGTCTTCCTTGTATGTAGAATCCACACAATGAATATTTAAGTGCTTTCTCAGTTAACCTATCATCTTAAATTTGAGTATCATCTTGTTCTGCTTTGTCCTTGTTTCATCTCAGAGCACCTTTCCAGCTGGGATCATTGTGCCAGAGGATCCTCAGACAATCCAGCCTGGGCAGGCCAGGAGGGTGGCTTGGACATTTGCCATGAGGCAATGTTTTCTTCAACTAGGAACTCCCGGGCTCCGCATACTCTTCCTGTGAGTCCAAGTGACTGTAAAGCCAAGGCCATTCCCTGTCTCAGAAATAATTTATATAATTTATAACGGGGGGAGGGAATGAAAGAAAGTATAATCCTTCTTCCATGTTTCCATCATTCTCTGTCAAGAAAAAATTCCGTTTGCTTGCAACTCAACAGTATGTCTTTTAAGAAACAGAATATCCTCACACTTTTTCATGCACCAAGTGATAACAGATGTAATTACACATCACATTGTTATTTGTGTAAATAAAAGAAAGCAAGTGACTGATAAAGAACAGTGAATAGGGCTTGCCCTTTGCCCTTTGACCTTGCATGTGGAGGGTCTGCCTGGGCTGCGGTCATCCATTCAAAGGAAACTCTTGGTCAGAGGTCTGAAAAACAAGTAGGTACTATCCAACTTTTATTTAATATTATCACAAATAGCAAATGAAATGATTTTTAAAGCTGATATTTGTGGCTTACAGAAGCAAATCTTCCATTTACTCACTCAGTGCCTTATTAAAAAAAAAATCTGAAGCCTTGTCAAGAGAAAAAAAATCTTCCCTAATCTTGAGGGCAAAAAATTCTAAAACAATTATTGTGTGCTAAGTAAATATATTTACCATAATTCCTTTCAACACTTCTGCTGATTCCACTGGTTGTCTTTCAATTTTTTCACCCAAACAAACTACACGCTATTCTGTTTCAGAAATTCACACAAACTCTTTATATTTCTATAGTATGATCAGTTTCATCTTTAGGGAGTTATTTATTAATAATTTTCTCAAGAGTATCTCTGAGGGTATTTATCATACAGGTAAACTCACTTAGCTTTTTTTTCAGAAAACCTATGAAAAGTTCTAATTTTGCATAGTTTGGAAAAAATGAAGTCCAACTACTCACAGATATAGTATTAATCTCCATATTATTGGTTTTAATGTTAATTTTTCAGTATATCCATATAACATTGCCATTAGTGCGGGAGAATCACAGAATGGATGTTTGACTGGTTTTGAGACTGACGGTAGGTTAGAGTTGAGTGATGACTTACATGGCCTCGGCGTGAGGATGACACTTGTTCTTCTAATACCGTCCTCCAGTGGCTGCTGTACTTTCCCTGATTAACATTGTTTTCTGGCAAGATGTAACACTTCTGTATCCTATTATGGCTCCTTGTCCAAAACTTTTCATCTCTATATACCCTATACTACAGTTCCACTGGCTTGATCGTGTGTACAGTCAGGTACGCATTTACCTCATTCCTATCCTACTATGTCGTATCTCGAAAAGGCTAAAATCTACTCTGTGTGTATATTCATATACATATAACTTTGTATGCAATAACATTTGATATAATAAAACAGTTAATACATTGAATTGAACTGAAAGATAAACAGGATAGAACTGAGAAAATGTCATGGAACTGAGAAAATATCATTAAGGAGAAACAAAAAATAAGGCAGCAGTGTCATACCCAGCAAAAGGAGCCCTAAAGGCCCCTAACTGTCTCAGCCTGAGTTCCTGCACGTCTCAAACCACCTCTTGGGTTAATTCCTCAAACAGGTTTCAGAATAGAACAAGGAAGTTCCCTGAGTTCCAAAAGACTCCTAGCCATAGGTAAAACAATGGTAGAACTTTCCCCAACCCCCTAGCAATGGCTAAACAATGGTAAAAAGCTTACTCAAGCAAAATTTCCCAAGCCAAGTTTGACCCCATGCCAGCTGCCACAGTGTAACCCCCTGACTTGCTGTAACCCTGCCCTCGTGCCAACTGCCATGCTGTAGACCCTCCCACCCCCTCATCCCCAGCCAACTCTGTAACCCCGCCCCTGGGCCAACCAGCCACCTTCTGCTGGTGTTTGTTCGCTTGCTTGCCACATAGCTACAAAATGGCAGCCGTTTTTCTCTTCGGGGCTGTTTGCCCTTTGGGCAGTGACCCACCTGTGCAGGTATAATAAATCACCATCTGATTTATACCTGAAATAGGGTTCAAGTCTTTCTTACAGGTGGCACATGAGTGCAACAGTTACTAATCAGAACCACTAATAGACTTAATTCACAGTATCAGAAAGTAGCTTGAATTTGGAAAAAGTTCTAAGGATACGTGAATTTAAACATCAAATCCAAGACACATTTATTGAGTGCCTATTATGTGCTCATGTTTCCACACTTCCCATAAGTTTATTTAATATTTATGGGTTCCTAATATGTACATATATGCTTAAGATTATTATTATTTTTTTGACACAGAGTCTCACTTTGTCACTCTCAGTAGAGTGTTGTGGCATCGCAGCTCACAGCAACCTCCAACTCTTGGGCTTAAGTGGTTCTCTTGCCTCAGCTGCCCAAGTAGCTGGGACTACATGTGCCCAACACAACACCCGACTGTTTTTTATTATTATTAAATTAGGATTACATATATACATAAGTTTGCAACTTTCTTTTTACTTTCAATCATTTAAAATAAAATTGCTCCACCTCAGTAAATAAAGAACTGGCTGGTTTTATGACTGTATGATGTTCTACAATTTTAATTTATTGATACTTATTTAGTGTGCTTCTGGTCTTTTGTTTGTTACATATAATGCTGATAGAACTCTTCTTGAGAGAATATAACAATAGTCTCAAATTTTATTTCCTTTACATAGTTTTTAGATGTAGGATTTTGGGTCAATGGGTATATTTGATTATAGTTTTAGTGTATCTTGCTAAATTAATTTAAATGGATGCTATGACTATGCTTAGTAGCACCTGTTTCCTTACTGCTCATCAGCATATGATATTGCCAATCTTTCAAATTTTGTTTCCAGTCTGATGGTAAATATATTCTAGGGCATTTTAATTTGCATGTCCTTTAGTAATTAGCATTTGTCTTTAGCATAGTAACTCTGAGCATACATATTTCCATTTCACCGACCTTTTTCCCTGGACCATAAGTAATATTTTTTCTAGTTCAGCAGTCATTTCTTTAATATTTTAGTGTCTATGTAAAGAAAGCTTTATGCTCTCTTGCCTAACATGTAAATTAAGAAATAATGCATTTCCATAGTTAGTGTCACGACAATTCGATTTTGTCTATCCTGTTTACAAAGAAGTGGGGAGGGAAGATGCTCACTTTGTATTCTTCTCCTCTCCCCCAGAGTCCAAAACATAATTCTGTGTAAATAATTTCTATGAAATAGACAGCTTGTTTGTCTAACTTACACAATGACCTCTTGGAATAACATTATTTCTATCCTAACCATTCTCATCCTACCTGACCAAGGGATATAGGAAAATAAATAACTAATAAAAGTATAGTTTCCAAAATGTACTCTTATATACATATGTCTAAAACACAACTTATACATGGTGTTTACAATGTACATGTTTGTATGACCTGCATTTTTTTAAAATTGCATGTTTTTTAAATTGTGTTGTAATTATTTATATACATGAATATATATATTGAATATATACACGTATGTACATAAATATATTAGTAATATATTCACTGTTGTTTTAATAGCATCACTCATTTTAGATAGTAATTTCATTTGGACTCTAGTATTTATGCACAAATACATCAAATGTAGACAACCTCATTATATAAATGTATCACTATTAATCTCCTTTTAATTTTAGTTTAATCTGTCTTCTTCCGTGATCTGTATCTCAGAGTTGATAATTCTTTCTTCCCACATCACATGCCCTGTCAACATTCTTGTGTCTGAGTAATTTTAAATGAAATCCTACTGATCATCACTTGCTTAGTTTCACCTACTTTTATTGGCACAAGGATTATTAGGCTTTATGTTGTATGTACAAAATGAGAAAAAATCCTTTGAATCCTCATGACCATCAGCATTGTGCCTCTATTTCCTTTTATTCTTTAAAAGATTTGTTTAACTAAAGTTCCTAAGATTATTGATATTACTCATATTTCTTCTTTTCTGCTACAGCTGATAGAGGTTAATTTTTAGAGTGACATTTATAGATTTTTGAATGCAGGAAAGATAAATTTAATGAAAAGAAACAAAGTTGTGTCCAGGGATGATAGCAAACCGTCAGACAGAGCCTCCAGCAATTGGAACGGATGTTGGTTCTGGTGTTGGGTAATGGCATGGAACTCCTGATTGCATCTACACAATTTAAAAATTTCAGTCATGATAAAAATGTAAAAGATTCAGCCAAACAATAATTCTTTAAAGCGCAATGTTAAATAAACGTTTTAATAACACAATTCCTTAGATCGTTTCCATTCTCCTTTCTCTATTGGATCATGCACACATTCTAAGATAATAAGATTCATCAAGCAGGACTAAAGTGACCTTTCCATTTTGAAGGCTCTCCCATCTAATGCCAAAAACTACATTGATAAGTATGAAAAGTGGGAGAAAAGACTCCTCCGGGAACCTGTGAAAATCTGGATTCTGAAATGAAATATCGAGGGACTTAAAAATACTTCTGGCTGGCACGTACAAATTTTAAAAAAACTTTGAGAAAAAAATTCAATTACATAGAAATGATAAGCGTTTTACACCCTTTCTCTTAGAATTATTATTTAGATTTTCTATTTTAACCAGATTGTTAACCCAATTTAACTGGTTTTTGAAGAGTTTTATCTTTCATGCAAGTCTGCCAAACTCTTTGTTTTCATATCACCTGCAATCTAGAAATAAGAATATTTACCTAAAAAAAAGTTGACCTCAATCAAGAAGAATTTTACTTTCTTTTTTCAAAAACTAGATTTTTCAAATTTTGTGTCTCACATTGTTAAAGTTTCTGATAATCATTTTAATTATTGATATTATTGTATAAATTTGTGTCATTTTGAAACAATTGGTCTATTCTTAATTTTTTATCTTGTCATTATCTTTGCACAAAAAATTGACAGCTCTTTCATTTTAATAATTGTTGACATTGGTCTCATATCAAATTGTGTAATACAAATAGAGATTATGGCATATGTGTCCAAAACAAACAGTGATAATTAATTTGCAAGCATTGATCTGGTATCTACAGTTTATCTAACACATAGATCACTTCTCTTAGACTCTTTGTTATTTACCCACTTCTTTTCCTTTTTTTTCAATAAAAACTTTATTGAAATATAATTCATATGCCATACAATTCATTCATTTAAAGTATACAGTTCAATAATTTTTAGTACATTCATTGAATCGTACAACCACAACCACAGTTAATTTCGAATGAACATTTTCATAAACCCTAAAAGAAATCTCCATATCCATTAGCAATCTCTCATCATCTCCCCCCAACTCTCCAGTCCTAGGCAGCCACTAATCCACTTTCTGTCTCTCTAGATTTCTATTTTGGGGTATTTTTTCCGTATGTGCTGTGTTGATCTAGTTCCAATACTAAGTGTATGTAGTGTTGGTTTTTCCATTCTTCTGAGACTTCATTTAGAGAAAGTTGTCTACAGCTCCATACAGGTTGTTATAAAAGATACAAGATCACGATCTTTCTATGGATGATAGCACTCCATGGGCTACATATACCACATTTTACTAATCCACTCATGCATTGACGGGCAATTGGGTTGTTTCCACATCTTCATGAATGTGAAGCTGTAAACATTCTTGTCCCCTCTTCTTAAACAGCCACATTCCCCGGGTTTCCTTGACACTCTAGTTCCATCACTCTGTCCATAGTCTCCCCCTTATATTCTCATGGATTGTTCTCTGAGATGGACGATTTTATGGCTCATGTGCCCCTTCATGTGAATCCACATAAACCACAGGTTCCCCATCCTGCACCGTAGAGCTTCTTATCCATAGTGTGGCCTGAGCTTTCTCCGATATTCTTTCTGGGCTGATGGCACCAGTCCTGGAGTTTGCTATTGTGGGCAATTCCAAGGTCATCCAGCAGCTTCTGTCTTTAGAAGTTTTGATAATAAAGTGCACAATGCTTACTATCCAAGTTTGCCTCCAAATTTCTCCTCTAGGCCATCACATTACGTTCCTAATAAATCTCCCCTTGTCTATTTTATTGTAGGCATAAGGGGAGTTTAGTTTCTACAGTTCAATAATCAGCCAAAGAAAAGTATTTTTTTTTTTAAAGACAGAGTCTCATTTTGTCACCCTCAGTAGAGTGCTGTGATGTCATAGATCACAGCAATCTCAAACTCTTCGACTCAAGCAATTCTGTTACCTCAGCTTCCCAATCAGCTGGAACTACAGGTGCCTGTCAAAATGCCTGGCTGATTGTTGTTGTTGCAGTTTCTGGCCGGGGCTGGGTTTGAACCCGCCACCTCTGGCATATGGGGCCAGCGCCCTACTCCTTTGAGCCACAGGCGCCACCCAATGCCTGGCTGTTTTTAAAGATAAGAGTCTCCCTTTTGCTCAGGCTGGTCTCAAACTCTTGAGCTCAGGTGATCCACACGCCTCAGCCTCCCAGAGTGTTACTGTGTCTGACTAAGGAAATTATTCTTGATCTCTCTTTCTTGTCATTGATAGAGACAAGAGACACATGTTTAAAAGTCATTCTGGCTAGGTGCAGTGGCTCATGCCTATAATCCTAGCACTCTGGGAGGCCAAGGCATGTGGATCACCTGAGCTCAGAAGTTCAAGACCAGCCTGAACAAAAGCAAGACCTCATCTCTACTAAAAATAGAAAAACTAGCCGGGCATGGTGCTGAGCACCTGTAGTCCCAGCTACTCAGGAGGCTGAGGCAAGAAGATTTCTTGAGCACAAGAGTTTGATGTTGCTGTGAGCTATTACACCACAGTACTATACTCAGGGCCATAGAGTGAGATCCTGTCTCAAAAAAAAAAAAAAAAAATACCTAATTGTCTTCAGTTCTCATTTCAAACTTTTGCATTAGGTATACAAAATAGACAAGAGGGAAGAGAGTAGGCTGTCTTCCTGATTCTCTATGAGGACCTAAACTTTTTCTGCAAGACTTATAACTCCCCTGCAGTCCTGTTTTTAGGTTAACTCAATAAATGGGGGTAAAGGGGAAGTGTTTGCCTGGTTCCAGCACATCACAAGAAACTTTAATGTGATTAGAATGTGGGAATATCTGGAGCCTTTTATCATCGTGTTGCAGCTGTCACTGAAATTTGGTACTAAAGGAAGGTAAGCGTTGGCTCCTAAACAAAACAGCATCTCCTCGGCATGTAGAGATCTTCACTGTCACGAGCACAGGACTTCTCAGAACTTCTCAGGTCAGGCGTGTGGCTTTATTTTCCGGAGGTATGTTCAAATACTATTTATAGTTCAATATGGATAATTCGTATGCTTTTGGTGGCTTCTACTGCTTTTAGCCTGTTAGGATTATAGATACTACAGCGTCTGAGAAGGTGCTATTCAGAGAGATGCTGGGGGTGCAGGCGTGGCTGTCCTGCAGATTCCATTCTTTGGATCTCGTTAAGTTTGTATTGGCTACAACACCCCTAGCAGTAACTTTTAACAACCATGCACATTCATAAGTGACCTTCTTCCTCCAATTCAGAAGTCTATGGATATAAACCTTCTCATCTTAGCAAAATGTTTACTTTTTCATTATCTCACAGACACTGATTTTCTACCCTTCCTCCTTCCCCTCTTTTCCTTCTTTCCTTCTTTTTTTTCCCCTTCCTTCCATCTTTCCTTTTACTTTCTTCCTTCTTATTTTATAAATCTAGCTTCCTTGTATTATGGAAAAGCGATTGCCTGAGAGATACGGAGCTCAAATGTGATTTTTGTTTTGCTATTACATGGTTCATGGAGCAGAGAAAAGAGAAATCTGAACAGAAAAGGATTTTAGAAGATCTGGTCCCAAGGTGCTTACCTGAATATGGATTCTAAAATGAAGCCTAGAAAAAAATGCTTCTGGTAAATTTATCTTTTGCTCAGAAATGCGGTGGTTGACAAACTGTTCACAACGGATTCCCCACTCATGCGTGTCTGAGCATCACACAGACTTTACCCATGATGCTACCCCTGCTCGTTAGAATGTTACATTCTGAGGCCATGAATTGTACGATTCAGTACAAAATCGACATTTAAAGGCCGGAGAGAAACCTAAGGGAGAGATAATAAAGCATTACAGTGAGACAAGAGTAAAGAAAACTACAATATCATTTTATATTATAGGGTGATAGCTGAAACAGGACAGCCTAGAGGAGAAGTCAGAGGAATACAGAATGCACTAGAGAAAAGAGGGCCGTCGAGGAACAGTGGTATGGAGGATGAGTGCCACGGGAAGAAACTAGGAAAAGAAAAGGGGTAAATTCAAAAATAGGATTCAAAAACAGGGAGAGGGAAAATCAAAGAGTGAAAGAAAGAAAAACAGACAGAAACGCACAAGAATCGTCGACGGCCATACCACCCCGAACGCACCCAATCTCGTCTGATCTTGGAAGCTAAGCAGGGTCAGGCCTGGTTAATACTTGGATAGGAGACTGCCTGGGAAGACCAGGTGCTGTAGGCTTTATTAAAACAAACAAACAAAAATGCACAAGAATCTTCATAGTTGATACCTCTCTGCACTCACCACGTCTTCACAGAACAGACCTGCGCCACGTGCACCTATCACCACAGCAGGCCTAGTCTCCATGTGCTGACCTGGTGTTACAGTCCCTTGGGTGGTCAACTTACAGAGGTTCTCCTGTAATTGGTAGGAAGAGTCAAGAGGCAAAATAGGATGGAGAACGAAAACAGACAAAAGATTGAATTTATCAAATCAAAGGTAGGTTTCAGTAAGATCCCAATGGAAACAATGATAAAATAAACAATTCCTATTTCAATTCACATCAAAACTGAGTTAGTCACTGTATTTGTAGTAACTTCACATAAGAAAAAAAAATAAACTATTGACATTATATTGTTTATCAAGAAAATACTTTTGTCTTCATTGTTTCTGACTCCCCCCTGTTTCATCTGTGTGATGTGCCTGTGTATTTATGCATTCAAGATGACTTCCATTGGTCATGCTCAGGTATAGCTTTATATTTGACAGAAGTGATTATTTAATTGGAGTTTTCTAAGGAAGTTAACATGAAGGAAGGCAGAGAGTTTAATATTCATTTCAATTTCACCAATTTGAGTTTTTGAAAAGTGAGGCCTACCTTATTTTAAATGATTAAATGATTAATCAAGTTTTCCCAGTAGAGTAAAAATTGTGCTATTAAAATTAAAATTTGTTTTATCAGGGAATAGCTGTCTGTAACCTCTATGATATTAATAACCAAATGTAAAGGGAAATCATGAGAGTGAATAGCCCACAGGAGAATTAGAAACCATGTATTTCAGTGGAGGTAGCTGGGGTTCAGAGTTTAAATTATTTCACAAATACAGCATAAAGCCTCCCAATAAAGACAGAAACAAAGCAATTTTCAAGTCGGAGGAAGCGGTGCAGAGGTTTTATGATTAGTTCTAGGATGCATTCGAGATTATTTTTTGTTGTTTTGTAATTAACACTTGCTAATGACTTAGAATCAATATGATTAATGAGCCGTTTTCTTTGCAAATTCACATTCTGTGTTACAGGAAGAAATACAAAGCCTCACTGGTTAAAAAAAAAATTGAGGCAAAAAGAATGACTGTACAAAGAATAAAAGCAAAGCTGTCAAAATAGCTCTAGAACAAGTCCACAAGAGGCCAGTTCTCTTTCTGGATGTTGCCTCTAACCAGGAACAAGGGAGCAAAGCTTTGTTCACACGAACTACACACTTTTTTTTTTTTTTTTTCTGGAGACAGAGTCTCACTATGTCACCCTCAATAGTGTGCTGTGGTGTCACAGCTCACAGCAACCTCTAGCTCCTGGGCTTAAGCGATTCTTTGGCCTCAGCCTCCCAAGTAGCTGGGACTACAGGCGCCCACCACAACGCCTGGCTATTTTTTGTTGCAGTTGTCATTGTTGTTTAGCAGGCCTGGGCCAGGTTCGAACCCTCCAGCCTCAGTGTATGTGGCTGGCACTGTAACCACTGTGCTATGGGTGCTTGAGCCCTCACTACAGATTTTTATATATTTTAACAGACGTATACTTCCAAGATCACTGATTTGTAAAATGTGCCTGGAGCTGAGCCTGTAGGAGGAGAACTTCCAAAGAACAACACTTTATTTTACTCTTTGATAAATGTATCTATTATTGAATTTACACAGTGTGCGTATCTCTTCAGCCTCAGGATGGACTTTAAAAAACAAAAGCCCTAAAACAATCTAAACTCTTCTATCTAAGCACTGAAAATTGTAAGGAAGGTAAATATAACAGCAACAACAAAGAACCAAACACAAAAGCCGTGTTCTCCAGGAAAACCAGTACTTGTAAAACCAGAAAGTCTCCTGGTGCCTGTGCAAGAGATGAGGTGTGGGCAATGGCCTTGTCTCCGCCATCAGAGCTGACGAACAGAGGGGACATAAATCTGAATCCTGCCTTCCAAACACCTGGGTCCTCTATAAATTAGTGAGTGTGGGTTGAGATGAGGAGGGACCATTGCCCAAATCTCCTTCCTCTGCCGGGGGTCACAATCACCGCATGGAGCAGCTTGTTCTTCTCGGACCAGTGGGGATGACTCGGGGTGGATGAAAGAATCCTGTGAAAGCAGACATATGGTTTTTTGTTTTCCTCTCCCATTACAACTCTTCAGAACTGGGCAGAGAACGAGTGTGTACCTATTGGTTCAGCAGAGAGTCCTTTGCCAGTTTTTTCTTGTCACTAAATGGATCATTGAATCAACAGAGATCTTTGGAATTTTATATGTGCAAAAGAAATTATTAAACAAAGCAAATTACTGTTTGGAGTAAATTATACTATTCATCCATAAGCCCTTGAAAAATGAGGAGTTCCCGGGCCATGAGAACTCAGAACCTCAGCCCATGTGTTTCCCTCCTGTCTTGTTAACTCTCTGGGGACCTCTTGAAGGTTTGGCTAAGTCCCCCCTCCATCAAAGGGTATCAGGAGCCAAATGGAAGTCTTTGGTTCTGGGTCTGAAGGCAGTTTCCAGATGCGATATATCTTCTGTTATGGGCCAGATTGGATTCCTCAGCCCCAAATTCATGTGTTGAAGCCCTAACTCCCAGCACCTCAGAAGGTGACTGTAATTGAAGATGGAATCATTAGGAAGTAATTAAGTTAAAATAAGGTCATCAGACTACCAGAACTGCAATAGTAATTTCTGTTGTTTAAATGACCCTGTCTTGGATGCTTGGCTATGGGAGTCCTAGCAAACCACTATACCTTGTAATTACTAACTCTAGGCGGAGACTTCACACCTGCAAGTTCTGGCTTGATATCTTTGTTTGAAGCAGTGGCCAGAAACTTATGCGCAATACATAACCAGTTCTTTTATCAGGATAAATCTTCATTTATTGGCCTTCTGAGTAGGAAAGTATTTGTAAAAGGGCTAAATATGCCACAACAAAAAAAAACTTTGCAGGAACCATAAACTTTGATTCAGAAATATGGGAACATATGACTTGTGCTGTAGATATGACCCCAAACTTTTATTATCTGCAGTTTGGTTACGTAATTAAGGCAACACACTGGGCTGGGTTTTAGCCATGCCAGAAGGGAGCTAGGATAAACTGAGGGGAGGAGAACAGCAAATTCAGGATGAGTTTATCCTTTCCGGCAGTTACATTCCATTCTAACAATAAAATAATATTAGGAAGACGTTTAGTGGCCCTGCTTTTTTTTTTTTTTTTTTTAACTATTGGCTGACTCCACCAGGACAGGGCTTCTTTAACCAGTGTTTATCTTTGGTAAAGTCTATTTCCTTCTTTCCTCTACACATGCTTGTTAGTTGTTCTTGCGACTTTCTGTCCTAAAACTAAGAAGTGACTCAGGGAGTGAATCACTGGAGAGAATGAAGAACAAGTCGTGAGTGCCCCCCCCACGCCTCCTCCTTTATCCTCCCCCAGAAAACTCTGAGTTTATGCCCTTGCTCTGGGGACACCTGGCATAAAACACTTCCTCTGTGCCTAGACCATGCTGAAAAGTTAAAGATGCATTTTTTATTTATTTATTTATTTATCTATGTCTTAGATAAGTGTATAGATTTCCCATTCACACACACCTGAGTTTTTGTTTAGGTTTTACTTTTTTCAGCTATGTGACTTTAAGCACATGTGATAAACTTTCTGAGCTATTTCCCAGCTTCCAAGTCTTTAAACCACACTTCCTGGTACTTTTCTTTCTGAGGATTAAATAAGGTGATGTGCGTAAAGCACTTAGGACGCTGTACTCTTGGCACAGAGTAAGGGAGATGAAGCTCAAAATATATTACTCCTGATGCATATGAGGGAAATACCAAGGAGGCCTTACTAAATATAAATATGGAAGAGTTCCATAATTTGTCCAAGGTCTCACCACCAGTAATTTACATTACTGGAATTTTGACCTAAGCCTGAAGGCTTAAACACTTTGTTCTATTGCCTCTTAATTGACAATAGATGAACTTCCCCTGTGTAGTAGCTCTGGAATTACAAAATACAAAATGATAACAACCTCTAAACGAACATGTATCTTATACCTCTTTCCCCTAAATATTTTGGAGACTGATGACAAGATACATATTATACTTTCATTCTTACTATAAATGGGAACAATGATTTTTAGAAAGCATTTATAGTAGGCCAGGCACAGCAGCTCAGGCCCGTAATCCTAGAAATCAGGGAGGCCAAGAGATCCTATCTCTACTAAAAATAGAAAAATTAGCTGGGCAACTGTATAACTGTATGTAGTCCCAATTACTCCGGAGCCTGAGGCAAGAGGATCACTTTAGCCTAGGAGTTTAAGGTTGCTGTGAGCTATGATGCCATGGCATGCTACCCAGGGCAACAGAGTGAGACTGTCTCAAAAAAAGAAAAAGTATTTATGTTAATATTTTTTATTTTTGCTTTTATGGGAGGGTATACCCTAGGTCCTAGGGTATCCTGTGACCTGATTCCAGGCTTAGCACTATGTTAAATAATACTGGATCTAGTTTTAAGCTTTCAGAGTTTCATAGCAATATTTCTTTTCTTTTTTTATACAAGATATTCTGTTTATTTGGTATCTTCAAGGATGCATTTGGTGATATGAACCAACAGTATGCACAATTATTATATACTGTACTTAGGAAATCCAGATAGCTATCAGATGAAAATAAACAAAAAAGAGAAGTTTTCATTATTAAATATTATAAATGTAACAATTCTAGCAATGTTGTAACAAATGAATTAAAAGAAGGCAGCTGAGAGTTAAAACTGCAAGCTTGCCATTAGTTCACTCCAAAAGAAATTGCAGCAGTCTCAATACACTGACCAATGTAACTTAATGCAATTGCTGTACTCTAAAGATATTGTGAGTTAAGAGCAACTCTGACCCAGAGTTATAAAAGTAAATGTTTATTGTTTTGCTTTTTTCTTCTTTGATGAAGTATATTAAAAAAGACATCACATTATATGATACTGTATTACTTTTGTAAACTGAAATGTAAGGAGAATTATTGTGAGTGAAATAATCCATCCGGTGCCAATTTGATACTGTACTATAAAAGTTGTTGTTTTAGTAACAAATTTAGGGTCATATGCATGGTAAAATTGTCAAGTTCAGGACTCAACAAGCTTTTAGATAATTTAGCAAATTAAAAAAACAGAATTTTTCTTCACTTATCTTAATGGTATAAGAAAAACTTGGGAAAATGGTGGGCCTAAATAATCTAGGCAATTTGAGTGTTTCTGAGTATTATTCTATCATTTTCTTTCTCATTTAAGAAAGCATATTCAAGTGCAAGTATATGAGAGGGGATATTTTAAAATAAAGATGATCTTGAAGTTGTTCAAATTTACTTAAATGACAAAGCAGAGGGAATTTCCACTATTTTAATATTAGTAATAATTAGCATTGTAACTCTCCATCATAAATTATGCCTCACCAACACATCAAGACCCAGGGAGAGAGAACTAGTGGACATTAAGAAGTATTTGTGCGTAAAACACATGACTCCTTGGTGTTCTAACAGATGCCTAACAGGGAACATAGGGGTAGCAATGTGTTGTGATTGTTACGACTGAGGATTGAACTCTGAAGGTTTTTTTCTCTTGCCCAAATTCCTTTCTGAGAGCTCTGGTGAGTCTTGCCTACAAATGATAAAATCTCACTAGTCAGGTTTTATTAACCCAGTGTAATGTGGTTTACTTTCCAACCTGATTTCATTGCAGTATCACATGACAGATAAAAGATCCCCTTATCTTACCTTGAGCATTTTAACAGGCCCTCTATCTTCTTTTGAGTTTATGTATTTCTCAATTAATTTATTTTTTAATTTCCAAATTGAAAGAGGATACAAATGTTTTTGTTACATGGATAGCTCACATGATGTTTAAATCAGGGCTTTAGTCTGCCTGTAAACCAGACTAGTGTTCACTGTATCCAGTAGGTAAGTTTTTATCTTTATCTTACACATTCCTTTCTATTGATTCCAGGTCTTTAGACAAAGCTTTGCCTAAAGACCAATTGCCAACTAAAGAATTCTTAATACCAGCTTATGATTTGTAAGCCTCCACTTAGAGATGTCTTGCCTTTGCAAACCAAACCGTATATCCTGTACCTTCCATGCACTGACTTATGGTTTTACTTGTAATTCCTGTTTCTATGAATGTATAAAACCAAACTGTAACCAGTCCACCTTGAGTAAGTTTAATCAAGGCCTCTTGCAACCATGTTTCCTGGGCCATGGTCACACACATTTAGTTCAGAGTAAACCTCTTTAAATTACTTTATAGAGTTTGTGTGTTTCTGTTGACACTCCCAAAGACACTCAGGCTGTTTTTAATGGGGAAGTGACATTCTATTCTGTTAGAAAAAAAAAGATATGCACCAATTATGTGTGGAGGGCACTAGATGGAATGGGATATCAAAAGATCTTTCAGGGGAGAGGAAGCTAAACATTGAGAGACATAAAGTAGCATGGAGCACCTGGGGACCTCTAAATAGTTGAGAAGGCCCGACACCCCCACAGAGATGGATAGAAAAGATGCTAAATAACAGGAAATTTAGCTCATCATTGTTGTTGGGAGACAATTCTCCATGGTTCTCCTGAATCTCAGAACATCTTTCAAAGATACTGACAAATTTCATTACATGCTATCTTTTCCATGAAGTTATCAAATAAATCTGAAACATAGATAAGGTTTGTTTCACAGTATAATAAAGTTAATGTTTCCCTCTAGGGAAAAGGTGTAGCAGGTTTGCTTGTAGTCCCTTATAAAATACGGTTTTCTCTAATCTTAAGTTCCTCCAAACCCAAAGCATTTGCAAGAAATACATGAGCCCATGTTAATATCGGTTCCATGCATCTTGTGGGGGGTGGTGGCAAGAAAAACAATTATAAACATGAAGGTCATACTTTTTGCTATATCACAGGTAATAAAATCCTTTGCCTCTGACCCAGAAGACTCATGTCTTCTATCAGCATCAATGAAACTTAGGCAAAGTAACTTGTTAGCTTGTCAGGAAGGTAAACTCTCAGACACTTCACTACTCTTGATAATTATGCAACCCTGACTTTGTTATTTTTTTCAGCAAATATGTTTAATTCCCCTTTGTGTTAGGTTTTGAGGATAGAGGACTTTTATGTATGTATGTATGTATTTATTTATCTTTTAACCCCTCCTCCAACCCTAATTGATTTTCATTAAATTTTTCTCTCAGGTGAGTGTTAGCCTAGTACTATGTATATATGATGTTTGTTTTTCCGTTATTGTGATGCTTCATTTAGGAGAGTAGTATGCAATTCCATCCAGGCTATTGCAAAAGATACAAATCTCCATCTTTTTTATGGTTGAATAATTTTTCATGGTATACATACACTGCAATATATTAATCCAACCCAAGTTGAAGGGCACTTGGGTTGTTTCCAAAGCTCCTAACTTTGTGATTGTGGCTGTGTTTTGTGAATGTTCAAGTGAAAGTGTCTTTGTGGTAGAATGCCTTTTTTTCCTTTGGGTAAATACCCAGTAACAGAATTACAATATTAAATGGAATCTCCATTGTGTCCTTAAAAAGGAGAGTCTCCCTCTCTCATTTGACTTCAGGGGCATCGGATTTGAGAAGGTCAAAGGAGACGCCTCGTAAGGAACAGATATGTATGTGAGTGCATGTGTGCATGTGCACGGTGTGTGTACATACAGATCAGTGCTGTAAATTAAGGACCATGGGTAGGGAGTATTGTCTGTCTACTTGGATTTCTTTAACGTAATACTAAAGACTGAAGGGCTTAGAAAGAACAGAAATTCATTTCTTATAGTCCTGGTGGCTGTAAGTCCAGGATCAAGTCAGAGGCAGAGTCAGTGTCTGGCAAAAACCTGCTTCCTGGTTCAGGCAGTTGTCTGCAATCTCCCTTCTTGGTGTGCTCTTGGCTGATGAATGACCAGACCCACCAAAAGAAAGGCGAACTTGAAATGAAGTTTACTGAGAGAGAGAAAGATATGTTTACAGAGGAAGAGCAAGATATACATTGACAGAGCAAGATATATTTGCCACAGGCAGTGAATGGACCCCTTGCCATGATAAAAAGGCCCTGGTGGTGATCTGGGGTCCTGTTTCATACTGTCTAGATGGCTCCCTGCTCATGGTTCAAACTTCGCCATGGAACCACTTTGACGGACAGCTAACAACATGATGATTAGCCTTAGGTTACTCTTGGCCACTTTACAAATCCTGGGCTGCCTGCCTGTGGTCTGGGGACTCCCTGAATTCTTTTGAAGATTAGCAAAGCTCCTCCTTCCCCTACGTGAGTGGCAGTTACTTAGGGAAGAATTAAGGTGGGGCAACATCAAGACCAGGCCCACCATTTTTCCTCTTCCCAGGTGGGGCAGCAGCAAGGAATAACACTGTCTCCTGTCCCTAGAAAAGCTGGAGCTCCTAACTTTCTGCCTGACAGGTAGATGGTCATCTGTTCCATGAGCTTCCACATGGTAGAAGAGGTGAGGGAGCTCTCTGAGGTTTCTTTCATGTGGACACTAATCCCATTCATCAGAAATCTACTCTTATTACCTAATTATTTCCTTAACACTCTACCTCCAATTAAGAGTCAACATATGAATGTTGAGAGGTACGTAAACTTTCCACGTGTAACAAGTGTTTCCATGTCGAGTGTCAAGGTCGAGAGAGACAGTGGCTTATAATTTTAAGTAGGATCTTTAGGAAAGGCCTAACAAAGAAGGTGATATTTGAATAATGATTTTAAAAAGTTAGGGATAATAATGAAAAACCATTTTACAGATTTTTTTTTTCTGAAACTAAACCTATTCTTACCATACAATCTAGAAATTATGCTCCTTGTTATTTACCCAAATGAATGAAAATTCGTGTTCATAGAAATGCCTGAAAATGAATGTTTATAGTAGCTTTGTTCATAATTGTCACAATTTGGAAGCAACCAAGATGTCCTTTAATAGCTGAATAGATAAGCTGTGGTACATTCATGCGATGAATTGTAAGTGATGAAAAGAAATGAGCTGTCAAGCCATGAAAAGGCATGAAGGTACTTTAAATACATATTGGTAAGTGAAAGAAAGTCAATCTGTAAAGCCTACGTGTGGTATGATTTACTATTTGAAATTCTGGAAAAGGCAAACTAGGGAGACAGTGAAAAGATCAGGTGTTGTCAGGGGCTTGGGGCGGGGAGGAGTAGACAGAGTGAGTAAGTGGGGTGCAGAGGTATTTTATCCAGTTAAGCTATTCTGTACAATGCTACAATGGTGAATATATGTCATTATACATTTTTCAAAATCCATACAATTTTCAACATAACTAGTGAAACTTCAATGTAAAAATGTAATCTATGGACTTTAATTAATAGTACTGTATCAATATTGATTTTTTACATTGTAAGAAATGAACCACATACATAATGCAAGATGTTAATAAAAGGTCAAGTTGGGAATTGTAGCTGTTGAGAAAGTATATGTGTACTCGATGTACATTCCACTCCATTTTTATGTAATCCTAAAACTGCTGTAAAAATAGAATTTATCGCAATTGTTTAAAACTTTGGAAAAATCCCTTTGAGAGTTAGGACAATAGAATTCCAGCCAGAGGGAAGAATAAATGCAAAGACACTGAGGGAGGAGTGGGGCATTGCCACGGTCTGAATGTCTGCGTCTTCCCCAAATTCACATGTTGAAACCTAATTCTCAATATGACGGAATGAAGACATGGGGCTTGTCAGAGATGGTTAGTAGGAGGGAGTAGTACCCTCTTAAGAGAAACCTCAGAGCATTAGCCAGTCCTTTCCTCTGTGTGAGAGGCACACAGACAAAGGCCCTTCCCAGAAACAAAATGTGCCTAAGCATTGATTTTGGGACTTCCCAGGTTGTAGAACTATGAGAAAAAAATTTATTTTATTTATAAGCCATCCATTTTCTAATATTTTTGTTAAGCAACCCACATGGACTGAGACAGGTATGGATTATAGAAGGTTTTTAGCAGAAAAGCAACATCATTTGGGTTAAATTTTAAGTGGATCACTTTGGTTGTAGTGCTGAATAAATGATAGGGTGGGACCAGTATGGATAGGACAGTTAAAAGTCTACTAAGGCTTGGGTACAGTGGCTCAAACCTGTAATTCCAGCACTCTGGGAGGCTGGGACAGGAGGGTCGTTTGAGCTCAGGAAGTTGAGACCAAGCTGAGTAAAACCAAGACCCTTTCTCTACTAAATACTAGCAGGACCTTGTGGTGGGTGCCTATAGTCCCAGCTACTGGGGTGAAGCAAGAAAATTGCTTGAGCCCAAAAGTTTGAGGTTGCTGTGAGCTAGGCTGATACCATGGGACTTCAACCTGGGTAACAGAGTGAGACTTTGTCTCAAAAAAAGAAAAAATTCTACTGAAATAATCCTGGAGAGAAGTAATGATTTAGACATTTGGACCAAAATTTGTGACCTGAATAACTGAGAAGATAGAGTAAAACTATAGAGACATAGACAAAATATAAAGATGGCATGCTGGAGGATGAGAAAGGAGCTCTGTTCTGAATGTGATTTGCAACTTGAAAATTAAGTAGCCACTTTTATATTGAGTTCTAGATAGACATCTAGAAAGAGATATAAATTTGGTAGTGTCCACTGTAGTCAGTATTTAAAGACCTAAGACTAGAATAGTATAGATAGGGAAGATATTTGAGAGCTGAATCCTAGAGTGCATCAACATTTTGAGGTCAGATAAAAGAGAAGAAAACAGCCAAAGGGACTCAGAAGACATTAATAAGAGAAAAATCAGAAGTGTCCCAAAAATAAAATAAAGCAATTGATTCAAAGAAGATGAATAATTGAATATCCACTTAAAATGATTTTGACAAGTCAAGTAAAGGATGAAGTATTGGTTACTGGTCTTAGTTAAATGGAAGCTACTGTGAAATGGGTGGCTTTGCAGGTGTGTAAAATCTTGATTTTATTGGGTGCAATGAAGTCTTAGCATTGAAGAAGTAAAAGTAGCATAGATATTTAGCATTTTAAAGATATTCTGCTACCAAAAGATATGTGGAAATGGGAAAGTAGCTACACGTGATATGGAAAGGAGAAGTGTTTCGTTTTTGATTTTTAGGTGGGAAAGGAGAAAAATGACTGAAGTGAAGAAGATGCATAGATTTGAGGTTACTGGTTAAATGAAGAAGGGTTGGTCTTTGCCAGGTCATTATGTGAGGTAGTACAAAGCAACACAGACTATATAGTGACAGATGCACTGAAATGTCATAACTTTTGAAAGTTATCTTCGGATGGCTACTTTTTTTTTTTCAGTGAAACAGGAAGCAAAGTTAATATTTCAGACTAAGAATGAAGTAATAGTAGTTGGAAGTTGGAAGAGAAGGAAGCAAGTAAAAAATGCTTATTTAGGACAGTGGCATGTGAATAAGTATGCCAATGTAAAAGAATGCAGGGGGCATCACCAACTGACTTGAAACTTGTGGCCATAAGCAGAAGTGAGACCAGTCAGCATGAATGAATGCTTTTTTATAGGTGGTAAGATTGACTATAGAATGCTTCAATAAGTCACCTCGTGGTAAGGTGTGGGGTAAAGGGAAGCATTCTATAGTCATTGAGAATAATCATCGGGATTAGACTATAGAATGCTTCTCTTTAACCCACACCTTACCACCACCAAGTGCTTGATTATAGGAATAGAGAATACAAAAATTGGGTTAGAGTGTTTTCAGATAACTTGGAGAAATGAGAGTGGATGTTGAGTGAATATGCGAAAGACAAGTTATAGGGATGGACCACGTATTACGTATTAAACTATAGTTCAGAATGTAACTATAGTACATCACTGAGTGTATTTCAGTGATGGGGTCTGAGTAGAGGTGAGATAGTCAAATGCTTTTAGGTTGTTTTGTAGTTAAGATGTTTCTTGAGTTGGTGCATCAGAGAGAAAGAACTGGAAAGCAAAATAAGTTGCGATGTAGAGTGGAGGCCTTTAAATTGAGATTGAGGAAGATTTCCAGCTTTTAGTATTGACAATGCTAAGATAAGCCATGGAAATAACAGGATGAAGTAGGCTGGAGGACAAAGCATTGAGCAGAAGAGGCCAAAGAATTGTTGAGGGTTTCTGATCTGGCACAAAGCTTGGAAGAAACCATGTTGTTATTTAACAACAAGTAAAAAAGTAAACAAACTGAAATCAACAACTCTCCTTTGATCCATCAGAGAATTGATGTTGTAGCGAAAACCACTTCCTCCAACCTCCAAATTTGAAAGACAGGCAGATACAGAGAATCACAGTTCACTGGACTGGAGATTATCCAGCAAAACCTTTCAGGGAATCAGTATTGGGGTAGGTAAATCTCTAGTCCAGAGTCTACGAATTGGTGGACGCTCAGTGTGGATAAGTCCGAGCATTAAAACCTCAGGAGCCCACTGCTGGGAGCCACACTTAGTGCCTACACTTTGGGAGCAGCATCCAGGAGGGCAGGGCTGAGGGGACAAAAAGAGCAGCTAGAGAATTTTATACTTCAGCAGATCTGCCCTCAAGAGAAACCATTTTACTGGGGGCTAAATTACTGGGGTTTTATTATGGCCTAACTGGCCTGGAAAGGGAAACCCTCAATTCCAGGTCTCTCTAGTCTAGTCCTGCTGACATCTAGTCCTGCTTGGGTTTGAAGGAGGGAGGGTGACTGAGAAGCACTTACGGGGATCACAGTCCAGAGACACCAGCTCACTAACAGACTGAGATTGACTATAGAATTTTGTAATCAGATAATGTTTAAGTTAGTGTTGGTTTTGTATTAAGTTTGAAGACTTAACCCTATGTATATTCACAACTTTCAGAAATAGAAATTATTTTTCTCTTATACTATGATTGTTCTGACAACAGTGAGCATGGGAGAGGTGGAGTCTATTGGGACAGTTACTTTGGGAGGGATTGGGAAAGGCTGGAACAGGGAGGAAAGAAAAGAGGAAGCTGCCATTAGCAAGCGGGGAAGCAGGAGAAGCAGGAGGATGCGGGGCCTGGCGGCAAGTGAGGCACTAAGGTGGAGAAAGGGTCCTCGCATCCTGGTTGGCTTGCAGCAGGTTAGGAACAGAAACTAGACAGATTTTGGAAGAAGGATGATGAACGTAATTTTGTCCATGGTGCATGAAGGGTCCCGGGAAACACTGAAGTGAAGGTGAAGAAGAGGGAGAAGTCCGGGAGTGCAGCTTCTTGCACTGTGAGAGCTGGCAGATGGTACAGGTTACTAGCCGAAATCAGGGATGTGCGAGAATCACTGAGTTTGGAGGAAAAAGAGAATTAGCACTTTAAAAAAAAAAAAAAAAAAAAGCTGGAGTCTGCTACCCGTGAGGGTTAACTTTATGTGTCAAATTGACTGTGCTAAGGGGTTTCCAGTTTAAACGTTACTTCTTGGGGTGTCTGTAAGGGTATTTCTGGACGAGTCGGCTTTTGAATCTGGAGACTCAGGAAAGCAGGTTGGCCTTCTGATGTAGACGATGGTCATCTAATTCACTGGTGCTTGAATACAAGAAAAAAGTAGCAAAGAGAAAGAACTGGCTCCTTCAGCTTTCTGCCTGCTTGTTTGAGCGGGAACACGGTTCATCTGCCTAGGACTGGGATTTACACCTCAGGCTTCCTCGCTCTCAGGCCATTGGACTCAGACTAGAATTATAGAACCAGCTCTCCTGGATGTCCAGCTGCAGACAGCAGACTGTGGGACTTCTCAGCCTTCGCAATTGTGTGAACCAATGTCTCATAATAAATCTCCTTGTACATATACTACTGATTCTCTTTCTCTAGAGAACCTAACACTGATTTCTTTCTCTTTTATAGTAAAGAAAAATGAACTTAGGCAGTTCAGATAAAATAAAAGGATCACTATGCCACCCTGGACATATCTTGATCGTGGACTGCTTTTAATGTTTTATTTTTTATTAATTTATTTATTTTTTTTTATTGTTGGGGATTCATTGAGGGTACAATAAGCCAGTTACACTGATTGCAATAGTTAGGTAAAGTCCCTCTTGCAATCACGTCTTGCCCCCATAAAGTGTGACACACACTAAGGCCCCACCCTCCTCCCTCCATCCCTCTTTCTGCTTCCCCCCCCCATAAACTTAATTGTCATTAATTGTCTTCATATCAAGATTGAGTACATAGGATTCATGCTTCTCCATTCTTGCGATGCTTTACTAAGAATAATGTCTTCCACTTCCATCCAGGTTAATACAAAGGATGTGAAGTCTCCATTTTTTTTAATGGCTGAATAGTATTCCATGGTATACATATACCACAGCTTGTTAATCCATTCCTGGGTTGGTGGGCATTTAGGCTGTTTCCACATTTTGGCAATGGTAAATTGAGCTGCAATAAACAGTCTAGTACAAGTGTCCTTATGATAAAAGGATTTTTTTCCTTCTGGGTAGATGCCCAGTAATGGGATTGCAGGATCAAATGGGAGGTCTAGCTTGAGTGCTTTGAGGTTTCTCCATACTTCCTTCCAGAAAGGTTGTACTAGTTTGCAGTCCCACCAGCAGTGTAAAAGTGTTCCCTTCTCTCCACATCCACGCCAGCATCTGCAGTTTTGAGATTTTGTGATATGGGCCATTCTCACTGGAGTTAGATGATATCTCAGGGTTGTTTTGATTTGCATTTCTCTAATATATAGAGATGATGAACATTTTTTCATGTGTTTGTTAGCCATTCGTCTGTCATCTTTAGAGAAAGTTCTATTCATGTCTCTTGCCCATTGATATAAGGGATTGTTGGCTTTTTTCATGTGGATTAATTTGAGTTCTCTATAGATCCTGGTTATCAAGCTTTTGTCTGATTGAAAATATGCAAATATCCTTTCCCATTGTGTAGGTTGTCTCTTTGCTTTGGTTATTGTGTCCTTAGCTGTACAGAAGCTTTTCAGTTTAATGAAGTCCCATTTGTTTATTTTTGTTGTTGTTGCAATTGCCATGGTAGTCTTCTTCATGAAGTCTTCCCCCAGGCCAATATCTTCCAGTGTTTTTCCTATGCTTTCTTGGAGGATTTTTATTGTTTCATGCCTTAAATTTAAGTCCTTTATCCATCTTGAATCAATTTTTGTGAGTGGGGAAAGGTGTGGGTGCAGTTTCAGTCTTTTACATGTAGACATCCAGTTCTCCCAACACCATTTATTGAATAGGGAGTCTTTCCCCCAAGGTAAGTTCTTGTTTGGTTTATCAAAGATTAGGTGGTTGTAAGATGTTAGTTTCATTTCTTGGTGTTCAATTCGATTCCAAGTGTCTATGTCTCTGTTTTTGTGCCAGTACCATGCTGTCTTGAGCACTATGGCTTTGTAGTACAGACTAAAATCTGGTATGCTGATGCCCCCAGCTTTATTTTTGTTATTAAGAACTGCCTTAGCTATACGGGGTTTTTTCCGGTTCCATACAAAACGCAGAATCATTTTTTCCAAATCTTGAAAGTACGATGTAGGTACTTTGATAGGAATGGCATTGAATAGGTAGATTGCTTTGGGAAGTATAGACATTTTAACAATGTTGATTCTTCTCATCCATGAGCATGGTATGTTCTTCCATTTGTTAATATCCTCTGCTATTTCCTTTCTGAGGATTTCATAGTTTTCTTTATAGAGGTCCTTCACCTCCTTTGTTAGGTATATTCCTAGGTATTTCATTTTCTTTGAAACTATGGTGAAGGGAGTTGTGCCCTTAATTAGCTTCTCATCTTGACTGTTATTGGTGTATACAAAGGCTACTGACTTGTGGACATTGATTTTATATCCTGAAACATTACTGTATTTTTTGATGACTTCTAGGAGTCTTGTGGTTGAGTCTTTGGGGTTCTCTAAGTATAAGATCATGTCGTCAGCAAAGAGGGAGAATTTGACCTCCTCTGCTCCCATTTGGATTCCCTTTATTTCCTTGTCTTGCCTAATTGTATTGGCTAGAACTTCCAGCACTACGTTGAATAGTAAAGGTGACAGAGGACAACCTTGTCTGGTTCCAGTTCTAAGAGGAAAAGCTTTCAGTTTTACTCCATTCAGTAAAATATTGGCTGTGGGTTTGTCATAGATAGCTTCAATCAGTTTTAGAAATGTGCCACCTATGCCTATACTCTTCAGAGTTCTAATTAGAAAAGGATGCTGGATTTTATCAAATGCTTTTTCTGCATCTATTGAGAGGATCATGTGATCTTTATTTTTGCCTCTGTTAATATGGTGGATAACATTTATAGACTTGCGTATGTTAAACCAGCCTTGCATCCCTGGGATGAAGCCTACTTGATCATGATGAATGACTTTTTTGATGATAAACTGTAATCTATTGGCTAGGATTTTGTTGAGAATTTTTGCGTCTATGTTCATGAGTGAGATTGGTCTGAAATTCTCCTTTTTGTTTGGGTCTTTTCCTGGTTTTGGTATCAGGGTGATGTTTACTTCATAGAATGTGTTGGGGAAGATTCCTTCTTCCTCAATTTTTTGGAATAATTTCTGCAGTACAGGAATAAGCTCTTCTTTAAGGTTTGATAGAATTCTGGAGTGAAGCCATCTGGACCAGGGCATTTTTTGGTTGGAAGCTTTTTTATTGTTTCTTTGATCTCAGTGCTTGAAATTGGTCTGTTCAGGAGGTCTATTTCATCCTGGCTAAGTCTAGGGAGAGGGTGTGATTCCAAATATTGATCCATTTCCTTCACATTGTCAAATTTCTGGGCATAGAGTTTCTGGTAGTATTCAGAGATGATCTCTTGTATCTCTGTGGGATCAGTTGTTATTTCCCCTTTATCGTTTCTGATTGAGGTTATTAGAGATTTTACTTTTCTATTCCTCGTTAGTCTGGCCAATGGTTTATCTATTTTATTTATTTTTTCAAAAAACCAACTCCTTGTTTCATTAATTTTCTGAATGATTCTTTTGTTTTCAATTTCATTGATCTCTGATTTGATTTTGGATATTTCTTTTCTTCTACTGAGTTTAGGCTTAGATTGTTCTTCTTTTTCCAATTCCATAAGATCTCTTGTGAGATTGTTGATGTGCTCTCTTTCTGTTTTTCGAATGTAGGCATCTAAAGCGATGAATTTTCCTCTCAAAACTGCTTTTGCAGTATCCCACAGGTTTTGGTAGCTTGTGTCTTCATTGTTGTTATGCTCAAGGAAGTTAATGATTTCCTGTTTTATTTTTTCCTTCACCCATCTGTTGTTCAACAGAAGATTGTTTAATTTCCATGCCCTTGGGCTTGGAAATTTCTGTTAGAGTTGAGTTCCACCTTTAGTGCCTTATGGTCTGAAAAGATACAAGGTAAAATTTCAATTCTTTTGATTCTGTTGATATTTGTTTTGTGTCCCAGGATATGATCAATTTTGGAGAATGTTCCATGGGGTGATGAGAAGAATGTATATTCTTCATGTTTAGGGTGGAGTGTTCTATATGAGTCTATCAAGCATAGTTGTTCTAGGATCTCATTTAAATCTCTTACATCTTTGTTTAATTTCTGTTTAGAGGATCTGTCCAGCTCTGTAAGAGGTGTGTTAAAGTCCCCTGTTATGATGGTATTATCAGATATCATATTGCTCAGACTGAGTAAGGTCTGCTTCAAGAATCTGGGAGCATTTAAATTGGGTGCATAAATATTTAGAATTGAAATGTCTTCTTGTTGTAGTTTTCCCTTGACCAATATAAAGTGACCATCTTTGTCTTTTTTGACTTCAGTTGCTTTAAATCCACATGTTTCTGAAAATAAGATTGCAACTCCTCTTTTCTTCTGAATTCCATTTGCCTGAAAAATTGTCTTCCAACCCTTGACTCGGAGCCTTAATTTGTCTTTTGAAGCCAGGTGTGTCTCTTGCAGACAGCAAATGGATGGCTTGTGTTTTTTAATCCAGTCAGCCAATCTATGTCTCTTCAGTGGGGAATTCAAGCCATTAACATTTATGGAGATAATTGATAAGTGTGGTAGTATTCTATTCGTCTTATTTGGTGAGAGTCCATTGCTTAGTTTTATCTTTTGCATCAGTGTGGAGGTTAGGTCCTTTGATTTCTGAGTTCTTACTTTGCTGCTGATCCATTGTGGTGGTCAGTGTGCAGAACAGGTTGAAGTATGTCCTGTAGAGCTGGTCTTGTGGCGAATTTCCTCAATGTTTGTATATCCGTAAATGCTTGATTTCTCCGTCAATTTTGAAGCTTAGCTTAGCAGGGTATAGAATTCTGTCCTGAAAATTGTTCTGTTTAAGTAGATTAAAGGTAGATGACCATTGTCTTCTTGCTTGGAAAGTTTCATTAGAGAAGTCTGCGGTAACTCTGATGGATTTGCCCCTGTAGGTCAACTGGCGCTTACTCCTGGCAGCTTGCAGAATCTTTTCTTTTGTCTTGACTTTGGGCAGGTTCATCACAATGTGTCTGGGAGAAGCTCGGTTAGAGTTGAGGCGACCTGGGGTCCGATATCCCTCTGAAAGCAGTGTGTCAGACTCTTTGGTGATGTTTGGGAAATTTTCTTTTATAATATTCTCTAGTATGGCTTCCATTCCTCTGGGGCATTCTTCTTCCCCTTCTGGAATTCCTATAACTCGTATGTTGGAACGCTTCATAAAGTCCCATAATTCTGACAGTGAACGTTCTGCTTTCTCTCTCTTCTTTTCTGCCTCTTTTACTGTCTGAGTTATCTCAAGAACTTTGTCTTCTACCTCTGAAATTCTTTCTTCTGCATGGTCTAACCTGTTGCTCATACTTTCCATTGTATCTTTAAGTTCCCTAATTGACTGTTTCAGTTCCTTCAGGTCTGCTATATCCTTTTTATATTCTTCATATCGTTCATCTCTTATTTGATTCTGTTTTTGGATTTCCTTTTGGTTATTTTCCACTTTATTAGCAATTTCCTTCATTGTTTCCATCATTTCTTTCATTGTTTTCAACATGTGTATTCTAAATTCCCTTTCTGTCATTCCTAACATTTCTATACTGGTGGAATCATCTGCAGTAGCTACCTCATGGTCCCTTGGTGGGGTTGTTCTAGACTGGTTCTTCATGTTGCCTGGATTTTTCTGCTGATTCTTCCTCATGAGTGATTTCTTTTGTCTGTTTCCTTGCCCTAATTTTCCTTTCACTTCCTCTTGCTCTTTAAGTTCTTGTGCCTGTGGACTAAGGGTTACAGGACCAGAAGGGTGAGAAGGTTGAAGAGCAAAAAAAGGGGATGAAAGAAAGGAGGACCGAGTGATAAGAAAAAAAGAAAGATAGAGAAAGGAGAGGGGGTGGGTATAAGGAATATTGACAAAAAGAAGAGAGGCACAGAAAGAGGGAGACAGGTCAATATATGTGTACAGTAGGGTACTTTGATACAACCTTAAAAAACCCCACCTTCTGGGGGTGCCCAGTTGCGTGGTTCCCTTGAGGTCAGCAGCTCTTTGCTAACCTGATCAGACACAGTACCCCACTTCCACCAAGTAGAGAGGAAAGACAAAAATGCTATAAATCAAACCAAAAGAAGCAAACAGAAAACTTTACGGGGATAAAATTGGGTGAAAAACCAAATTATATCGGTAGAAACACTAGCAAAAATGAAGTTGAAGTTATTAAAAAAGGCAGCGATGGGAAATTATAATTAAACTAGGAAAATTGAGAAAGAAAAAGGGATCTGTGTGGAAAAGATTGAAATTAAAAAAACGAAAGAACATCAGCAACGTCAAAATAAACAAACAAAAAAAACAACCAAACCAAAAAAAAAAAAAAAAGAAAAAAATACACAACCAAAAACAAAGCAATTTGTATATGTTATTGAATATTGTCTGGGCAACACGTGGTCTTCTGGGGTATGAGATGTTAGTCACAGTTCTGATACGACTGGAGGCTGCTGATTTCTCAAACCCCAGCAGGTAGACATCCTAAATCTCTCTTCAGCCTACTTAAAAGGCACTTTGAACTTGTAAACTTGCTGAGCAGAAGCTTTCCCAGCTTTCTCGCTGGAATCACTGCTGAAATGGCTATCCACTTACCCAGTGTGTCAAAACCGGTCTCACTCTGCCCCTGAGGGTTAGGGCTGCAAGGCGGCTCAAACCCCACCCTTAGGCTACTTGGTTGCTGGGTTACCAGCTCCCACCCGTTTCTAGCTCTGCGACCCTGAGGGCGGAGCTTGCCGGGGCAGATCACTGACAATGGATCCGTGTGACCCACCGCCAAACACTATTAGCTCCGTCTGGCTCAGCGGCTCAGACTGGGGCCCTAGACAACGGCCAAAGTTCTCTGCACTCCCGCTCAGGCCTTCCCCAAGGCAGTTCAACTCAGTGCCAAGTCCAAGGACATCAAAACAGTTCACAGGTAAGGCCTTTCTGGTTTGCAGTCTCGCTGCTACTGAACTTACAGTTGTGGGCGGGTTTAGACGGATTGAACACACGCGACCACTGTTTTAGTCCTCCTCTTGGGGTCCAGAAGTCTCTCGCTGACTCCCTGTATCTTCATAGGAGTGATGATAGGCAGTTCCCACCAGCCAGAGATGCCTGGAGTCCTATCTCCCCAGACTCACGGTGCCCAGATGCAAGGAAGCTGTTACTCGGCTGCCATCTTGCTCCGCCTCTGCTTTTAATGTTTTAGTATTGAAGGACAAGGAGAAAATATGCAAACCTTCCTGTTACAGTTTAGTTATTTGAACAAAAATAATCCTGTTCTAGATTCCTAAGGTTAAGTTACCTTCAATCTATAGATGAAGGAACAGACTCTGAGAAGCTAAGCACCCAGCTGAAAGATCAGATGGGGAACTCACCTTCTGACTGACCCCATCTCATGCTCTTTCCTTGAGACCTATTTCCATTCCGTGGTTTCCAGCATTGAGAGTGGCACATTGGGGGAAGGGAAGAACTAAGAAATCAGAGAATTGAGCAAGCAGGGCTAATGCATAGAGGATAGAGAAAAATTGACAATTGTAGAAGGCCACAGACAGAGTTCAGGGGTGGAGAGTAGGGATGACATTGATTATTGACATAACACATTTGCTAGGTTATCTATAGAGATGTTTCTTTATTGAAACTGTCAATGTATTTTTCTTTATTATGTGTTCCACAGCAATTTAGGAGAAGTGAAGTTTACATTTCCAAGGCATGTATATATGTATGTGTAAATAAATTCTTAATAAGACAAAATATAAGTTTATGTATGTTTTCTGTTAAGCTTGAAGACTTAGCCTATAAATATTTACAATTTTCATAGATTTTTTTTGTTTATTTTTTTATAATAGACAATGCCTAAGCTCTTTTTTTTATGGTGAGAGAATAGAAAAGTAACAATTCTCTATTCACTAAAAAACTACTATTTCCATACATAGAAAAATCTATGTTTTTTCATGCAACTGGAAAGCAATGGTTGGAAATTCTAAAGCATTGATAAAAGCCTATTTTATAATGCATTATCTTTGTTCTTCCAAAGCAACCCATATTTACCAATCTTAGGGATGAATCTGTTGGAATTTGACATACCTTTTCAACTTAAATCACACATCTAGAAGCACATATTGGAGTATGTCATGCTTTATGGAATGGCTATATTTTAATAATAACTATCTCTGAAGTTATGCAGTATTTGTTATAAGAAAGAAAAGTCATTTCTATCTATTGAAGTTGTGAATATATATAGGATAACTTTTTTAAGTAACAGAAAGCTTTATTAACCAAACAATTACCTGGCTGTGAAATTAAAATAATTGAAACGTATGTATTCATAACATCACCGTTTAAAAAGTATTACTTAGAAATTGTTTGCAAGAAATGACTTCCTGCAGAATTAACTGGAGATGACAGAAAAAGTGAACTTACTTAGGATTTGCTCTAAATCAACAGAAAAGTTATATTTCATTATAAGGGAAAGGTGTTCATTCATTCATGAATTCAATCATTTATTCATTATTTTGTTTATTCAACATACATGTTAGTACCTCCTTTAAACTTGGTATTTGGACTGCATAACAGTAGTTCTTAGCTGATGATAAAAGTACCCACTTAGTGAACATTTGGAAACTTGACTTAGGGTCTTACAAACATTTATTGGGTTGGGAACCCGGATGCCAAGTGTTTCACAAAAACAAACTTAATATCATTTCACATAACAAGAATTATCCCACTCAATATGTTAATAGCACTTAACATTGAGAAACCCTTTATGTACACTAAAGATAAAATCACAGTCCTTAACTTCCAGGGACTCATGGGTTAGCAGAAGAGGTATAGAGATCCACCAAAGCTTGATTTTTTTTAAATGGAAAGTCTCTTATGGAGCCATTCATAAGCTGTGATAGGAGCACAGCCCAAAAGAAAAGTAAGAGGGGCCATAAAAGCTTTCTCAGAAAGTTAATCTCTGAGCCTTTTCTTTGGTTTCATAGATGTCTGAGAAGGCCAGATGCCCTTCAGGGAAAACGGGAGAAAAAGAAAGGAAGAGGTCAAGAAGAACAAAGAAGTTGGGGAAAAAAAAAAAAAAAAAAAAGAGGCTGTGGAAGGTAACCAGATGAGGAATGGGAAGGTCTTCCTTAAAGCCCTTGTGAGGAAGAGCAAAGGACCAGTGAAGGGACTAGCGAAGATGCCACAGAGTTCCTCACCTTTGCTATGACCAGTGCAAAACAAAGCTTGTTGTCCAGGTAACACTTTTTTAAGGGCATCGGGAAGGTCCACCCTATCTAAACGTATGTCTTACTGTCTCTTGTTGTCTGAAATATCTTTAACACCAGATATTAAAGATGTTAAAGATATTCCATCAGTACAGGTTGGAATAGAAGTTTGTTAACTCAGATGAAAGCTGTACATTAAGTTTGGCCAGTGGAAGTAAGAAGTGTTGCATCAATGAATTTAGGGAAGCATGTCCACATCACAACCTTATAGAAAACCAGGTAAAATAGAAGACTAGGGGATACTTGCATTTTTGTGATTACAAGAGTGAAATGAGGCAAGAACACAGCAATAGTTTGAGCAAATGGAGTACTGGGTCTTACTGAGCCAGAACTGCCCATTAGCAGACTTACAGTGACTGCACCATAGGCTAAAAATATTACACATATATTGCTAACTTAACCAAAAATATAGTAAAATTAATATTGAAATTTGTTTTAGTGAATAAAGAATAAGATAGTTTTGGGATTGTCTTGAACTAGACCATGATATTGTACTGAGTCTAAATTTTTGAGACTGTTTTGAGACCTGTAGACCTATGGAATTGCCCTGCTGACTTGATATTCACAATCGTCAATAAATGAACACTTGAAGAATCCACACTGTAGAACCCACCCTACCCATAGTGTTAGGAAATGGAAGAATAGTTGAATCAACTTCTAAAATGCAATTATCTTTGAAGGAGGCAAGAAATTAAATTAAATTTGTAATCAAATGTAAGTTATTAATATTAGAATCTTTCTTAAGGGTATCTTCGGATGGCAAAAGTAAATTAACCAAGGTTTATTTACTTTTTAAGATAAGGAAACATAAAGAAAGGATGAATATTCTAAAGTCAATCTTCCTTCATGTTAATATCCCCAGGTTACTGCTTGTGAGAGAGAAATACTAAATTATTTGATAAAACATTGATAGTGGGTCCTATCTCAGATTTGCTAAAGACATAAAATATTAAAATGTATATAGTAACAGGAAGATGACTAATAGTTCAGCATGGTTTCTCTTGTTTTTTATCGTGTATAAAACCAGAACATTTTTTTAATAAGTAAAAATAGATATCTGGCAATATTTTATTATAATAATTTAATGCTTTAAACACAAATAAATTATTTAATTTAGTCTGGGTAAATGACACACAATATTAATACTATAGAATATATATTATATTTTTCCTCCATATTTTGCACACACCTAAAAGGATTTCCTAAAAGAGCATTATCTATAATCCTAGCAATGGTGTGCCCAAGGAACACTGTCTCCTTGAGAAAGTTTTCTTACAGTTCCACAGAAGGCCCAAACCTATGGGACTGGTGGATGGGAGTGGAAGTGATAGGAAATTGTAATGTGTCTGAAGGAGATGAGCAAGACCTGACAAAATCCAAAGTATGGTATTGGGGAGAATCAAAGCCACATTAATATTGGAAATGATTTTAAAAAGAAAAAACAGACATTAGTCTGGAACAAATCTTTGGTATGTAAGAATGTAAAACGCTTTTCTATGAGAAGCCAGACCATTTCTGCAGTTCATCTCTCTCTTTTCAAAAGAATCTTCTATTTGACACTACTGTTAACCTTAAACTGAAAAAAAAAAAGGAGTCTTTTTATGCCTGGGTAATCAGAAGTCATTCAACTAAACTACATGTCAAAGCTGGACCATACAGTAAATATGGGTTTGGTGGATAGGATTTTAAAGAACTGTTTTCCTTTGCACTCTTTAAATAAACATTATCTCACCATATCCCTCTCTTTTTGTGGTTTCTCAAAGAGTATTACCACAGCTTTTGTACCCCCATCCACAAATGTTCCCGTCTCCCTTGACAGGGTGCATGGTTGAGCCTTAGGATGCCTTCCGAAGCTCTAGACCTGGAGTCCTACATTAATTTTAAATGACTGAGTACTCTTACTATAATCTTTCTTACTGAGGCTTAATTTCTTTTTAATGATGTTTGCTTTAGCATGCCCGACTTTAACATCAATCTCTGTAGGGAAGAGTTCTGAGGTTAGGCGGACCTGCCTTCTTTCTACTAATACTCCAATACCAGAGTCAAACCGTTGTCTCCTTTATTTTTTCCTATTAATAAGTTATAATAGCCTATCTTATTTTTTAAAACATATCTTGGTTTCTTCTCATTTTTATGAAAATGTAAAGAGCCAAAAATCCTAGTGCTGAGTCAGGCTCTCGGAGTCATTGACTCGCTGTGTTTCATATCTCTGATTTTTTATGATTTTATCCTTCTCATGGTGAATCTTTACTTTTTAAGATAAGAAAACATAAAGGAAGGATGAACATAATTCTAAAGTCAATCTTCATTCATGTTACTGCTGCACATTCTCTCGTTTTCATAGTATGTTCTCTGTACGTGTACAGTGAAGTCTTCAGAAAAGCTCGCAGAGCAGCCACGTTTACCCTGCAGCGACTCCCTTTTAATGATCCCTTAATGTGGATCATTGGCATTTGTTTAATCTGAGTTTTCCAACACTTCTCTGTCCTCTATAATTGTTTGCGACATTGACCAAGGTGATTTATTAAACCTTAGACAGGCTTCTTCCTGACCCTAAACCCCTTGACCTCCCTTTTGGTGCTTACTTTAGATAACTTAAACTTGTAAACCCTTTTTCTGCTGCTTTGAGATGTAAATCTTTTTGAAAGCCTTCTGCAGCTTCTTGATCTTTCTCAAGAACCCTGGAGACTTTCCCTGAAATGTTGTCATCAAGGAGGATATTACCTCTGTTTCCCAGTCCGTGGGAGGATTGGTACCTGACTTGAGACAAAGCCTTTCTCCAAGGCTCAAAGATACTTCAGGCCTTGAAAAAAGTTTAGAGAAAGTTTACTTTCCTTTGAATGATGTTCAATTAGTGAAAAAAAGTTTAGAGAAAGTTTACTTTCCTTTGAGCAATGGCGATTAGTAAACACAGGCAGTTGATCCCTCACTGCCATTGCTTTTAACTCTTTGAGTAGTTGAGACTGAGTTCTGGCCTTTCTCCCTTATTGCAATAGCCTTAAGTAAAGTCTTCCACATCTGGTTAACTTTGTCTGGTTCAATTTTTGCTTTGAGGGTACCTTACTATTTTTATTTTTTTATTAATAAATTGACAGCTTTAATTATTAAATGAATGACATGGATCTCTACTAATTCTTTGAATTCTCTGTTTTCCTTCGTTGAAATTTTAGTTAATAGCTTTTTCCTCCTTTACCTACTTCTGTCCCTCACATACTGGTGATATTGTGTCATTAAAGCAATAATAGGCCTAGGTATTAAGTTCTTGTACTTTATTAGCCTACTGTAGTCATTTGCCTATGGGCAGCTTGGAGTGGACAGTAGAAAATCCGACCAAGTCTTTATTAGAGGAGGGGCTTTCCCTGACTCAGCCTCACATTTACTAAGGGACTTCCCTTCCACTCTCCAGAGCAGTGGTTCTCAACCTTTCTAATGCCGGCCCTTTAATACAGTTCCTGTGGGTCGCAATCCACAGGTTGAGAACCGCTACTCCAGAGGAAGCATTCCTGAAGAATTTGAGCCCCTCTCTGACCTCTGCACACTCATTTCTTCTGACAAGATGAGGAGTCTCTCACCTCACTCTGGTAATGGCCACATTAAGGTGAGCAATTCCTTTAAAAAAGCAGTGCTGATTCTTAACTTCCCTCATCTTATGTTCCATAACTTGAACTTGGAGTGTGAAATAGACTTGACCTTGCATTCAGCTGGCTACATATATGTTCAAAGTTTGCTCTGCAAACTCAGCCTTTTCTCAGGCAGACCCCAGAGTCTATATTTGGGACATTTTTGGAGAGATAAGGAAGGAAAAGTACAGGCAGTTTGACTTTGGATCTAGCTTTAAACCATGTCATCATCATACGTGACAGTAACAAAGTTCATATTATTCTTTAATTCTCATGTTCATGTTTGCGCTACTTCTTAAGTTAATTAAACACCAAAGAGGAGAAGGCATGCCACAGTGAGATTCCTGAAATCTGCAACGAACCTCTTCATCTTCTGAGGATCAAAATTGTCAGCAAGGTAGGACGTGAGAAGAGCTGCTTTTTGTAGAAGCAGCAGCATTATCCTAGATTCGGATTATTTCATAACTACAGTTCAATATATCATACTACGCACATTATTTTTACTCAATGCATCAGAAAATCTAGTCCAATTCTAAGTACAAGTCCTAGAATTTAAATATCCCCATCATTAAGGTCTTCTGCTTCAAGAGGAAAAGATAAAGATGGGAAAGAAATGATTAAACAGTACACACGTTACCTCTATCTTCCTGGATATGTTGCTTAACACTTCCACGATAATATGGTATCTGTGTCGCTCCTGTTCTCACTTTCCTGCTTCTACTCTTAGGTTTCTGAGTTTCTTAGCATAAAAGGGACTACAGTGAAAATAACATACAGGAGTCTTATGTAATTGGAAACATCTAAAATTAAGTTTGACCCAGAGTAGCACAGGTCCTGTCTGGAGTGTGAAGGCTTTTTGCATTAGAAATACTTTAAACTATTATAGTTACACTATTAATTTGCTTCCCACTATTCCTCAAATTTGACAGTGAACTCGTTTTGCTAAATTGACAAACCTCTTTCTTGCCTCTAACATCCCAAAAGACACAGCTGTGGGAGGAGAGGGGGGAGGCAGGAAGAACAGCACATTTATATTTGTATTTTCTATTCTGTACATCCTCTCTGCTTAAATAGATCTTGCCTTCCTGGTGTTTGCATTGGCTCTTAAAGTTCAGCCTCCTGGGGCTGGCATTAAGGACTCTCCCATAAGCCCCTTTTTTCTAAGGCTATGGAAAGGCTTCAATGAGACATTAGCATTTGAATATGTCAGGAGTTCTAATATACAGTATGCTAAGGCATGCTGACAATTATTCATTTAACTATAAATCTAAAGTGTCTGGACTCTTATCAGCATTTGAGGTTCACATGCAACCTTTCCTCTCTGAGATTAAATGGAATAACTACCACGTGTGCCATTCAAGAGTAAAGCTCTAACTCTACACATATACATAGTATATATTTATGGGAACATAAAAAATTTATAACTTTTTCTTCTGGAAGTCAAATCCATGATTTTAGAGAGTGTGGTTACCTACTTTATAACCTACTATATAACGTTCCTTTCCCTTCCACATATTTATGCCAAAAACCTGGTATCCCTGAATCTATGCCCTATCGTTCTGTCTATACGCCTTTCACCAGCCTATCTGCTCCTTTCTCAAGCTGTCACATTTTAGAGTGGTTGTCACCAAACTCCCTAAATACTGAATCAAACATGAAAGAGACAGCAAGAAGAGAGATTCATTACTCTCCAGGTAACCCTACTTCACTGTCGTCACTCCCAGTGGATGTGGGGGCTGTCAGATTTTGTGACATGTGAAATCTTCAATGGGGAAATATAAATAAGAAAAAAACCTAATGCCCTCATGTGCAAAACAAGGGGCTGATAATTGAACAAGGGTTAAATAATGCACCTCCGAGGATTTATTCATGGTAAACATATCTTTTTTTTTTTTTTTTTCTTTTTTTGAGACAGAGTTTCACTCTGTCACCCTGGGTAGAGTGCCCTGGTGTTATTATAGCCCACAGCAAACTCAGTCTCCAGGCTGAAGTAACCCTCTTGCCTCAGCCTCCCAAGAAGCTGGGAATATGGGCAGGTACCACCATGTCTGGTTTGTTATTCTATTTTTGTAGAGATGGGGGTCTCACTTTTGCTCATGCTGGTCTTGAACTCCTGGGCTCAAGGGAACCTCCTTTCTTGGCCTCCCAGAGTGTTGTGATCACAGGCGTCAGCCACCGTGCACAGCTGATAAATATATCTTCAACACTTACTATGTGCAGGACATTCTAATGGGTACATGTTGAAGTGAAACTTTATGCCTGTGCCTTAGGCAATGTGTGTATGTATAAAAGAGAACGTACATTAGGTTCTACCTTTGTATTAGTTGTTAAACTTAGAGCATGTATGCACATATTTATAAAATGGGAATACTATTAGGTATAACTTACCTTAATATTATGAGAAGCATATACTTACCCTTTGTTACACATCAAAGTAAATGTCTGCAGTGAACTGGGTGACTCCTTTACTGCTCTGGTTTGGGTGACTTCTGCAGCCACAGTCATCTGGCCATTTCTCTGAGGATAGCTGATGCAGAACCTTCACTCACACATCCCATAGGTGGTGCTAGTTGTTGGCTGGCCTGCCTGTCCCTGTACTCTCCTGCCTTTAAGGAGGCTAGTCCAGCCCTCTTACCTGACGGTCTCAGGGCTGTGGGACAGGAAGCCCAGAGTCTGCAAGGCCTCTTGCAGCTGCAACTCTCAGCTCAGGAAATGTTACTTCTGCTGCCTTCTACTGTCAAAACAAATCACAAGGGCAGCACAGATTCAAGGGGATAAAAAAATAATTTAGGAAATATGGCAAAGTTGCATTAGAAAGAGGTGTAGAAACACAGATAAGAGGAATTGTGGCTTTATTTTACAATATTCCTGAAGGGTTAAATGAGATATTTGAAAGTGTTTAGAATTTCATTTGAGACATAGAAACACTATATAAATGTTTATTAAAAATTATACAATATCCTGGAGAATAGACAACGTTTACACTTTTTAGGAAATAATATTCTATGAAAAGTGTTGTGCATGCTAACGCAAAGGATGACTTGACCCAAAATGAGGACCGTTTCTAACTTTGATGAACAGTAGAAGTTCATAGAGAAATAGCTTTTGAGCATGGCCTTGAAAGAAAATAAAGAACGAAATTGACAAACCAAGTTTTGTGCAGGATCCTTCTCATCCCAGCTATAGTCTCAGTTATTTTATCCTCTTTAGCAATATGTTCACATAATTCTTCTTCTATACTTTTAAAAAAAGTAATCTAAGAGGTTTTAGAGAGGAAGCAATCATGCAAGTTAATGAGTCACAATTGCTCAGTCACAGTTACTGTCACCGAGAAATTTTAGATGGTCCTGCTTGCCCTTTTCTAATGCAGGATAAAATGCTTCAATTCCCATGAACTGAGTTTATTACTGGACTCTTTTTATTTTACCAACTTAAGCAAGTGAGGAAAATAATAATAGCTAATATTTATTGAACATGTCAGATATTGTTCCAAGTGCTCGGCATGTATTAATTTAATCTTAACAGCAGTGCTGAGTTCAGCCTTTAGCATTATTATCCTTAGACAAGTAAGTTGGGGCACAAAGAGGTTAAGTGACTTGCTTAAACTCTTGCAAGTCACACACCTAACAAGTGATAGTCACGTGATGTGACGACAGGGGATCTGGCCCCAGTGCCTGCAGCCTCCTCAGTGTCCTGCCGGACTGCCCTCTGCTCGCATCCCAGCTCCTTCACGATACTGTAGATTCTAAGGCTTCGGGTTTTGAGTTTATATATTTTTAAACAAAGTAAAATTTCTAAACACTGTCAAAAACTGAAAAATCTTGCAAGCATTCTCCAGCAGTAAATCAGAGAATATGAAATTACAGAACATTGTAGCTGAAAAAGATTATAAAGCTCATCTGATTTGGCTACCACTTTTTATAGCTAAGGAAAATGAGTAATACTTTATTTATGATGCTTTGTGAACTATAGGCATTGGCTAAATGCCAAAGTATGTTCCTTCCTTTGGATGTGTCCCCATGTGAATTTAGAACCGGGGCATCTGGAAGCTCGGAAGGATCCAATGACTGCAGTTTGTTCTTTTTCTGTAGACCACCTAAGTCATTTTAAATTCTAATGCTTTGCTATAGAGCTCAATTTCTTCAGCTTGATTTTTTTTTCTGAGTCAAGATGTAATAAAATTCATTTAAAATTTGCATAGCAAATAATAAAAATACATAAATAAATAAACATAAAAAAATTAAAATTAAGATTACACATAATGGTACTATTCAGAACCGATAACTATGAACACATTACTCTTTTTTTCATAGAGTAAAATTAAAATTCTTTGTGAATTTTATTTTTTTAACAAAATCACCCTCACACTAAGATCATACTCTTCCATTAACCTATGAGGAAAGCTTTCTAAAGTAATTAAATCTTTTAAACAGAACGTTATAATGGTGGCATCATATTTCATTTTGTAGATTGAACACCATCCTCTAGCACCATCGCTGTGCATTTTCTGTGGCCGTGGCTTGACTGTGATACCCTATTTCCTTCTGCACTTTTAGACCAGGGCTGATGTTACAGTCTACATTAAATTATAGGATTTGATGCTGCCCAAGGCACCTTCATTGAGCCTCTAGATTTCAGAAAACATAAGTTTGTGAAGGTTCAAAACTACACACTCAGGAAACAAGCAAGTGGTGTTATTTTTGCATTTCAGCCTAGAGGTGAAATAACCTTTTAAGATGTAAATTTTTGGTCACAAAACATGTTATTTTGAAAGCTCCTCAAGGTCTCTGTATATTTTTGTCATGTCAAATAAAGGTAACAAAATATTACATATAAATAGACTTGGATTTTAAGACAACTTCTTGATATAGTCACTCTATATTCAGTTTTTCTAGGAGTGGTATTATATTCTCGTATATCATAGTTACTATGTTCTTACTTCATGGATGTCCTTTTCCCTTCCTGCTATTAATGTTATTTTGAAATTTTGGTATTTAGGTCCCATAATGTGTATCTTACTAGGTAGCATTCTCCAAATGCCAACTTTTAAATTGCCTTCTATTTATTTACTGTATTTCATAACATTAGGTAGTTTGATTTCTCCTCTAGAAAATCTTCCTGAATGATTAGAAACATATTAGAATGATTTTTTTTTCTTGCTGGCTCTAGGCCAAAGACCCTTCTAGCTCTCAGAGTCCTAGCCTGTGTCCCCCTCCAGATTCTCTCATACAACCAGAAACGCACTTCCCCAAGCCAGCAGGAGCGTGTCTGTGCTAAGAACAACTCTCTCCTTGACCAGGCTTTGCTCAGGGTCCTCTGAACTGTCTTCTCTGTTAGGCTTTCTCCTTGGGCTTCTGTGTCTGTCCTTGCTGAGTTCAGTTTTGACAAGAATCCTGCCCTGTCTGCCTTGGAGAGAGAATTCCCCACCCTTGTTAGCTGAGCAAGTTCTTCATCCTCCATCTCTGATGTCTTGGTTTCTGGCCTGGCTTTAGCAAAACTATGATTAGACCAGTTTACTGTTAGGCAAGACTCTCTACTGCTGAGTCATTTTCTACCCACTGATGCCCTCCCTCTGCTCATTGGCACAAATGCCCAATTGTCCTTGTTGTGTTCAAAGTTAGGCCTGATCTCTCTCACCTCTTGCACTAGTTTTCCTGAATGAAGTCTTCCTTTCCATTTAAATCAGTGTGTCTCTGACCCCACCCACCCATTTAAGAAGAGTCAGATAGTTTTTCCTTTAACTGTGCTTAAGGAAAGCATATGTTTTCCATTGAAGGGCTCCCCTTCAAACACCAGAGAACCTCCTTTTGATTAACACGTTAACTGATTAAAGATCTTAATGAAATCTGAAACATTCCTTCACCTTTGCCACACAGAGTGAGCTATCCTATCATATTAACAGGTCCCACTCACACTGATGTACCCAATGGTAAAGGGATTCTGGAAAGGCAAGGGTCCTTGGGACCACTCAGCATTTAACTGCCCTGTACCCTACCCAACACTTTCCAATTCCTCTGCCTGTATCACTCATCTCTGCTCTCATCTAAGTACAAGACATGAATTAGATTCATAGCTGGTGTTGACGTATTTCAATGACCTATGGAAAAAACATACATGCACAATTTAGAGTGAGCTCTGTGTTTAAATCATAGTATCACATAAATCACTTTATCATAGTATCACTTAAATCATAGTATCAAAGAAAGATGAGGCTAATCACACTGATTTAACCTCTCTGAGCCTCATCTTTCTTTTCTAAAAATGGGGATAACAACAACATTCTCATGGGCTGTTAGGAGAACTAAATGAGATCATGAATAAAGGGATCTGAATGCAATATCCATACAGCAAAAACTCCAGAAATAATAGTTCTTATTAAGTGTTAACTATCATTGCCTTTTTATCTTGTTATACGTGAGCATATTATTTTTTAGTTTGTGATAACATTGCTTACCCTACAATATAAATATCAGAGAACAAGGGTTGAGTATATGTTTGTTTTTTGTTGTTATATGTACTTTTGACTATGAGAATTGATAAATGTAAAACATATGTAAAACATATACCAATTAAATCAGTGGTTCTCAATCTGCTTTATGTCTAAAAACACAAGACTGAGAATATTTATAAATAAGACATATTCCTCTTGATACACTTCGGATTATAAGCAATTCTGGGTATACTACATAGTAGCTGTAACTTCAACCCTTTCTCTCCTACTGTGAATTTACATTTCAAAAAGCAAATGCATGATATTGGGGTTATTGTAGGACTTGCTAAAATCCATGCTAATTAATAATAAAAAATACTGTAATAAAGTACCAGTGGCAATTCTCATAAGTGATATAGAGACATTCTTATGATGGAGGGCCTTTGAGCTAAAAGAAAGATTTTGGGGAATCAATATTTTATTTTTTTATCTCCTTTTGTTTCAGAATTAATGAGAATGTGCTTTCTCTATAGTTTAGAGCTCAAGGCTATCCAAAGGCTAAATGTGCCGGCAGGGAAGAATGTTAGTGAATTCATTCATTATCTGTTTGCATTTTAATAACCAGTAAAAGGCACTCTGCTTTTTATCACAAGTGTGGATTAAGGGAGGATTGTTCATGTAGGCTGAGTTTGGCTTCCTAGAGTAAAATTCCAAAAGATTTTCCTGTGTTATTAAGCCAATGAGCCAAGGAACATCTATTCTCTAAACAATTAGCTTTCTCAAATGAAGTGTAGAAAGAAAAGCAATCCACGAATTCATTATTTGTTCTTCCTGGGTACAGATATTAGCTGGCGTTAAATAGCTCTTTGACTTGTGACATATGAGGTGTGATTCAAAAGGAAGAGACTGATTGTTCCTAGTCACCCAGGAAATCAATCACAGCCCTTAGAGTTACGCCCTCATGCTCATTTCTCTTTATGGGGGAATATATTTTACTCTGAAAGTAGAAAATCGTGGCCTCTGTGGGTTTTATTTTTTCCTATCATTTTTTGAAAATTTGTACATTTCATTCGGAGTTCTTGGGGTTATCAATATCTTTTATTAGACAATGTTTGACTAAGATATGATACCGAACGTCCTGATGCCACATAAATGAAAACTGGCGATCTCTTAAATCGTGAAATTCCATCTTAGCGGCTATAAATCTGAACCAGTAGCTGCCATCATGCCTCATCTCGTTCTTTGCATGTGGCTTCTGGAGTCACACCCAGCCAATTTGCTTTCACGTTCCCTTTACGGCCTCACGTGGGCACATTTACTTGAGCAAAGAAAATGAAATACTTTTATCAGTTTAAAATTAAGAAGTGAGAGTTAAATTTTTTCATAAAATGTTCCGTGTAATGCTGGAAACAGTTGTTCTATCCATGGGACTTGGAGTCGTAAGTAAAATTATCATGTCTGTTACTTCTTTGGAAGCTGACTTTTAAGTCATGGAACACCAACGAGTCTGACTGTATCCACACAGAAAATTGTGGTATGGGTTCCATCTGGCTTTAGTTATAAGATCAGTGGGAGATTTGGTCAAAGTTTCCCAGCAAGTGAAAACGCTTGCAGAAAAAGTGATGAAGTCAGACACACAGACTCTGGAGTCAGATTATCGGGTTCAAGACCCAGCTCTTGTGCTGAGTGGGGTTACGATTTTGCCTGCAGCGCCCTAATGTTTATCCCTCAGTCTCTTCATCTATAAAATGATTCTAAACCCTATTTTCATAGCTATTCAGATAGATAGATATTATGTAAAATTCATATAAATTGTCAATGATTAAAACTGCCTTAAAAATTAGTAGGGATTAATGGAAGAGTATTATACATTTTGGCATAAAATATATAATATTATTTATATTACTTAAATTTTCAGAGTTTTGATTTTCCTATGTGAAATAAGAGCAGAAATAGTTCCTAGATCATAAGAATTAGTGTTAAGTTAAATAAGGCAATATATTTTAAGCAATCAATACGTTGATAGGCACACAGAGTCTTACAAATGATTTACTGAATGATTGAATGAAGAAATGAATAATATTTATGTCCCCTCTGTTTATAAATTATGGCTTCTGCATATCTGTGTGTGTGTTCCAGCATTTATATTACAGAAAGGGAAGGAGAGAGAGAGAGAAAATAAATGAAGGAGATAATGTCAGGTTTCTGTTATTTGCTATCTTAGTCCCTTCCGGCTGCTTTAACAAAGATCAAGATCAAGGTGCTGGTGTTCCGTCTCTGATGGCAGCCTATGTCCTGGTTCATAGAACACTCCTTCTTGCTCTCCTCATTTAGTGGAAGGGCAAACACACTCCACCGGGGCCTTTTTTAAAAGGGCGATAAGTTCATGATGGCTCTGTTCTCATGACCTAATCATCTCCCAGAACTCACCCTTCTAATTCCATCACCTAAGGCAATGGTTCTCAACCTTCCTAATGTCTCCTAAAGCCTTTAATACAGTTCCTTACATTGTGGTGACCCCCAACCATAAAATTATTTTCGTTGCTACTTCATAACTGTAATTTTGCTACTGTTATGAATCGTAATGTAAATATCTGATATGCAGGATGTATTTTCATTGTTATAAAGGGGTCACAACTCACAGGTTGAGAACCACTGACCTAGGGGGTTAGAAAACAAAAGAGGATAGGAGGATATGAACATTCAGATCATAGCATTTATTGAAACTATACACTGAAATATTCTTCTGTCTGATGCTGTGTTGACTGTTGACGGTTAATAGTTACTGTTTTAGTCGTATATTGTTGCACAGCAAATCACTTCAACATTTAGTAACTTTAAACAACAATAAACACTGATTTGTATTATCTCACATAGTTTCTGTGGTATTTTCGGGGTGCTTAGCTGAATTTACTGTGGCTTGGGGTGTTGCGTACTGGAAATCAGGATGTCAGTCAGGGCTGCCATCAACCCAAGGGTTGCAGGATCTGCTTTTAACACCTGCTCACGTGGCTGTCAGGTCAAATCCCTGGCCTATGACCTTTCCTAAGGTGTTCAGATTGTTGTGGCTGGCTTTTCCCGGACTGAATGATCAGAGAGAAAGAGAAGAAGGTGAAGCAAGCATGCCTTTTGTAAGCTAGTTTTACCAGTCACTCTTGGTCACTTTTGCCCCATTCTATTTGTCATAGTAAGCAAGTAATTTAGTTTGACTACGCTCAAGACAAGGGGAATCAGCCTTCATTTTTTAAAAGGGAAATATCAAAGAATTGATGGGCATATTTAAAAACTGCCACAGTTGGTAGCGATTATAATAAAAGAATTGTATCACTTACCTGCAACATTATCATGCTTTAAATGCTGCATTGTCGAATATTAGGGAGTATGCAAGTTTTATTTACGTATTTTGTTTTTGTACACATTTAGTCAAAGTTGTATGTGCTCTAAACCCAAGTAGAGTACCCAGTAGCTATGGATTTACTCATGCCTTCCTCCCCACTCTCCCTACTTTGATTTTCAGTGAGACTTACTTCCATATGTGCATGTGCTTAAGTATTGATTGATTGGTTCCAAATGGTATTCAGTACACGGGTTTGTTTCCCCATTCTTGTGATGTTCCATGTAGAAGAATGGTTTCCAGTCCCATCCAAATTGTCACAAAAGATTCTAGATTACTATTTTTTTTTTATTTTTTAATTTTTTTATTAAATCATAAGTGTATACAATGATATGATATCACAAAATCTCAAGACTATTTTTTTTTTTATGGCTCAATAGTTCTCCATGGTATGCATAGACCACATTTTATTAATCTATTCATGTATTGGTGGGCTCTTGAGTTGTTTGCACATGTTTGTAATTCTGAATTGTGCTTCTATAAACATTTAAGTGCAGGTAGCCTTTTTATAAAATGACCTGTTTTCCATTGGGTATGTACCCAGCAGTGGGATTGCTGGATCAATTGGTAGGTCTACTTTAAGATCTTTGAGATATCTCCATACAACTTTCCATGGAGGTTGTATTAGTTTACAGTTCCACCAGTAGTATAAGAGTTCCTTTCTCTCTGTATTCATACCAGGAGGTTTTCTTCATTATTCGCTTTAGTGATTTTTTTTTTTTTTATCACACAGAATCTCACATTGGTAGAGTGTTGTGGCGTGATAGCTCACAGCAACCTCAGACTCTTGGGCTCAAGTGATCCTCTTGCCTCGTCCTCCAGAGCACCTGGGGCTGCAGACACCCTCTATGCACCCCATTATTTTTAGAGACAGGCTCTCATTCTTTCTCAGGATGGTCTCAAACTCCTAAGCTCAATCCATCTACTCTCCTTGGCCTCCCAGAGCACTAGGTTACACTGGGCTTGTTGGAGCAGATACTCACTAGTTAGTGGAAACCAACCTAGCAAACAGTGCCAGAGTAGAAATATCTGAACTGTAATTGACAAAGTTCTAGAGTCATAGTTATAGACAATTCTGACAGTTAAAAGCTCTAGGATTACCCCATCATGGAAGGTCCCCACAACTTTGTGAGCCACATGCCTGGTCCTCTTTAGTGATTAAGAAATTATATTAAAGTAATATGTTTAGAAAGAAAGAATTTTTTTCAAGTGATAAGGTATTTATGTCTATACCAAGAGAGAAATATGCAATTTCCTTTTTACAAGTAGAAGCTGACTTTTATATTCTTATCTTACATTAACTGATTACCTCTTTGAGATGTGGCTGGAGGATCAGGTTGTAAAAGCTATCCATTCCCTTTCTCTGTAAGGCTTCTACAAGACCCTTTCTTTTGCTCTTCCCATCTTGTCCCAGGGACTATGTGGGGGTGTGTTATCCTCAGTCCCATTCAGTCCCATTCCATCTCACTCTTGAGTCATTTTCTAGGACTGGGTTGAGTGTAGCTGGGTTATCAAACAAGTACAAAGAATGAAGAAGAGCACAGGCCTCTTTGCCATTGTCTTTACGACAATGGGGTAAACCCCTGTCTTACTCTGTTAAACCTCTTTCTTTGTTTCACATTTCCCTTTGTAAAAAAAAGAGGACAGAAAATTCATGCCAAAACTTACATTCTGAAGTCTTAAAAATTAATTAGGAAATTCACAGAGCTGCAATCAATAGCCACTTAATTTTATGTTTAATAAATTATTTGGCAGTGTAGTCAGGACAGATGCAATTATCCAAAGCAATTAAAAATCAACTTTTTCAAAGTTACTAAATAGATTGTAATAAAAATAGAAAATAAAATCCACATACCCCTATTGGCAATTTATTTTTATGCATTTCAGAAGAATTTTCTATATTTAAAGGAGTACTAAATTAAATGTATTGCCTTTATGCAGAAAGAGAACCTAGTTAACTGTAATGCTTAATTTTCCTGATATAATTTATAGGAGTAGTGAATCTATGTTTAAAAAAAATTACAAAGAAAAAAACAGACTTTTATTGCATCTCCAAATTATCAGAGAGTCATGGTTCCTATGGCCCTTCACAATGGTGTTGTATCCCTGCTTTTCTAACAAGTAGTTATTTTTTTACAAAAAAATTTTAAGCATCATTTTATTCTTTTCACATTATAAGAGCTGAGACACGAATTACCTGTTTCCCTCAGACTACCCTCTAACTAAGCGCACTTTCTGCTTCCATGGGTAGGAAAGGGAGTCAATATTATCTTTGCTGCCTGTACCACATCAAAACAAAGTTCCAGTATTATATTTTAATAAATCATCACTCAGTCTTGCTCTCTCCCTCTGTCTCTCACATTTTGCTATCATTTCTCTTCCTCAATAAAAGGTACTAAAAAATTTAATTCATCATATTCTCATAACTGTTGCTTCCTCTTATAAATCATTAGTTGTTCTGAAAATACAAACAAATAAACAAAATTGTCACTTCCTCAACCTTCAGAACTCAATAGTATCCATCTCTCCACTATGTTAGCTGCCCAACCCTTGATCCACTGTTCTCAGACCCTGGTGTACATTAAGATTGCAAGTTGACTCAGATTCCAGTTCTACATATAAGGATCTCGGAAGTCACCATTCTGTTTGTACAAATAAAAAGCTGAACAAACTGAAAACCAACAGCTCATCTAGAATCCCCATGACAGATGAAGATAGAGGGCAGGCCATTGTTCCTAAGGTGGGAGAGACAGACAAGTGAACACAGGGAGTCAAGGCTTTCTGGAGCAGATACTCATTAGTGGAAACCAACCCAGGAAACTTTACCAGGGTAGAAAAATCTGCACTGTCATTGACAAAGTTCTAGAGCAGCAGTTCTCAACCTGTGGGTCACAACCCCTTTGTAACAATGAAAATACATCCTGCATCAGATATTTACATTACAATCCATAACAGTAGCAAAATTACAGTTACAAAGTAGCAATGAAAATAATTTCATGGTTGTGGGATCACCACAACATGAGGAACTGTATTAAAAGGTCATGGCATTGGGCGGCACCTGTGGCTCAAGGAGTAGGGTGCCGGTCCCATATGCCGGAGGTGGCGGGTTCAAACCCAGCCGCGGCCAAAAAAAATCACACACACACACACAAAAAGGTCATGGCATTAAGGAATTAGGAAGGTTGAGAACCCCTGCTCTAGAGGCACACTTATAGACAATTCTGAGAGCTAAAAGATCTAGGGTCACTCAGTCATGTAAGATGTAGCCTCCAGGATATCCATGAGGTTCTCAGGGTAAATATCAGAGAACAATTACCTTGTACTTCTGGCAGGAAAAAAGAAAAGAAACATTTTGAAAAATCCCAGAACACCGTCTTTTTACCAAGGTCTTCCCACAGAAAAAGTTATTTAATCAGAGAGGAACCTGCCAGGTTAATTTCAGAACCTAACCAACCTGGGGGAAGGGAAAGCCCCAATTCTAGTCTACTTTAACCATTCTCTCTCATCTAAGAGGCAAAAGACTAAGAAACACTTACGAAAGTTATAGTCCAGAGGCATAGATTCTCTAAATCCAAGATAGAATCATAGAAGTATATAACACTTCCCATCCCCTTCCAACTCACAGTCACACTAGTAAAATCTAATTTTCAGGAGGTCCTTTTACTGGCTAGCTATCAAGAAAAAAGTTCAAAGAAATGGAGACAAGGCAAAAATTATAATTTGAAGAGACATAAAGAACATCAGAACCAGAGTAAGATATGACAAGAATGTTGTACTTATCAGAGGAGAAATTTCAAACAACTATGGTTAATATGCTAAGGGCTCTAATGGATAAAATAGACAGCATGTGAAAACAGATGGGCAATGTAAGGAGAGATCTAAAAAATTCTAAGAATGAACCAAAAAGAGACGTTAGAGATCAAAAACCCTGTAACAAAAGTGAAAAATGGCTTTGATGGAGACTAGACACAACTGAGAAAATAATCTCTGAGCTTGAGGAAATGGCAGAAGAAAGGTCCAAAACTGAAAAGCAAAGAGAACAAAGTTTAACAGAAAAACAAAAACAGAACATAACACTGAAGAACTATGGGACAACTACAAATATTTGAACACATTTGTAACAGGGATATCAGAAGGAGAAGAAAGGGAGAAAGGAGCAGAAGAATTGTTTGAAATAATGACGACGGAGAATTTTTCCAAATTAATCTCAGATACCAAACCACTGATCCACGAACCTCAGAGAACACCAACTTAAAAGAATAGAAAAAGGGGTGGGGGGGCAGAAAAAAAAATCTTACACTTAGACATATCATTTTTAAACTTTAGAGAACCAAAAATAAAGAAAAAGAAAGAAGTTGGGGTGGGGCCTTCCTTATAGGTATCATAGGAACAAAGATAAGAATTACACCTGACCTCTCTGTAGAAACCATGCAAATAAGAAGACAGGGAGAGAAATACCTAAAGGATTGAGAGAAAAAAGCCCATGACCTGGATTCAGTATTTTGTGGAATTACCAGTATCCTTCAGAAGTAAAGGAGAAATAGACTTTTTCAGACAAACAAAAATTGAAACTGTTGCCAATGGACACACCATGCAAGAAAAGTTAAAAGACATTTTTTAGTCTCAGGAAATACAAACATGATGCACCATTGTGCACTTGCAAGAGCGTTCGTTTTGGGAGGAGGAAGATGTGGGTTATAATCCTTGTTTTATCTTTCTGCAGGTGGGACTAGATGAATAGCAAGATTACTGAAACACAATTTCCTCATCTGTAAAATGTCAATAGCAATAATTACGTTGAAGGGCTGTTATGAGACAAAGGCCACAAAGTTTTCAACCCAGTGTCTTCTTTGTTGTAGTTATTCAGGAAACGTTAATTCTGTCCTTTCCTAACTTTCCAGAAAACCAGCTGCATTCCTGAGTGACTAAAGAATAGTTATCTTCCTTTAACAATCAAAACATTTAATGGTGTCTATATCTGATTGTGCCTGTTTATACATATGTCACCTTTTTTTTTTTTTTTCCTTTTTTTTTTTTTTTATCGTTGGGGATTCATTGAGGGTACAATAAGCCAGTTACACTGATTGCAATTGTTAGGTAAAGTCCCTCTTGCAATCATGTCTTGCCCCCATAAAGTGTGACACACACTAAGGCCCCACCCTCCTCCCTCCTTTTTAACCCATTTCAAGAGTCTTCTGCTTCTATCACTACACCCAAACTCCATCTAGAAAAGGAGGCAATGACATTGTATAAAATTTAAGACTTTGGGGAACATAATTTTTTTTGACATATTCTAATCCCGTTTACTATTTTCTATGCTCTTTTTTTTTCTTTTTGGCTTTTTTTTTTATTATTAAATCATAGCTGTGATATTAATGCGATCATGGGGAACCATACACTGGTTGTATAGACCGTTTGACACATTTTCATCACACCGTTAACATAGCCTTCCTGGCATTTTCTTAGTTATTGTGTTAAGACATTTACATTCTACATTTACTAAGTTTCACATGTACCCTTGTAAGATTCACGGCAGGTGTAATCCCACCAATCACCCTCCCTCTGCCCACATCCTCCATCCTCCCCTCCCTCTCCCCCTTCCCCCTATCTTAGGTTGTAACTGGGTTATAGCTTTCATATGAAAGCCATAATTAGTTTCATAGTAGGGCTGAGTACATTGGATACTTTTTCTTCCATTCTTGAGATACTTTACTAAGAAGAATATGTTCCAGCTCCATCCATGTAAACATGAAAGAGGTAAAGTCTCCATCTTTCTTTAAGGCTGGATAATATTCCATGGTGTACATATACAACAATTTATTAATCCATTCATGGATTGATGGGCACTTGGGCTTTTTCCATGACTTAGCAATTATGAATTAGGCTGCAATAAACATTCTGGTACAAATATCTTTGTTATTATATGATTTTTGGTCTTCTGGGTATTTGCCTAGTAGAGAAATTATAGGATTGAATGGCAGATCTATTTTTAGATCTGTAGGTGTTCTCCAAACATCTTTCCAAAAGGAATGTATTAATTTGCATTCCCACCAGCCGTGTAGAAGTGTTCCCTTTTCTCCACATCCACGCCAACATCTCTGGTCTTGGGATTTTGTGATATGGGCTAATCTTACTGGAGTTAGATGATATCTCAAAGTAGTTTTGATTTGCATTTCTCTGATGATTAAAGATGATGAGCATTTTTTCATATGTCTGTAGGCTGTGCACCTGTCTTGTTCAGAGAAGTTTCTCTTCAAGTCCCTTGCCCAGCCTCGGATGGGATCACTTGTCTTTTCCTGCTTATACATTTGAGTTCTCTGTGAATTCTGGTTCTTAAACCTTTGTCGGAAACATAACCTGCAAATATCTTCTCCCATTCTGATGGCTCTTTGCTTGCTTTACTTACTGTGTTCTTGGCTGTGCAGAAGCTTTTTAGTTTGATCAGGTCCCAGTAGTTTATTTTTGAAGCTAATTTCAATTGTGCAGGGGGTCCTCCACATGAAATACTCACCCAGACTGATTTCTTTTCTTTTCTTTTTTTTTTTTTATGGGTGCACAGAATAGCTCATAAAATGAACCAAAATGCTCTACTTGGGAAAGATGGCAGGATGCTCTGTGCATTACCCTAAGATTCTTTTTTTTTTTTTTTAATTGTTGGGGATTCATTGAGGGTACAATAAGCTAGGTTACTCTGATTGCATTTGTTAGGTAAAGTCCCACTGCCCCCAGAAGGTGTGGCACACACCGAGACCTCACCCCTCTCCCTCCATCCCTATTTCTGCTTTTCCTTCCCCCCATCACCTTAATTGTTATTAATTTTCCTCATATCAAAATTGAGTACATAGGATTCATGCTTCTCCATTCTTGTGATGCTTTACTAAGAATAATGTCTTCAATTTCTTCAAGGGTTTTCCCTGCACTTACTTCTAGTATTTTTATAGTTTCATGTTTTAAGTTTAAATCTTTAATCCAGGTAGAGTCTATCTCAGTTAATGGTGAAAGGTGTGGGTCCAGTTTCAGTCTTCTACAGGTTGCCAGCCAGCTCACCCAGCACCATTTGTTAAATAGGGAATCTTTTCCTCACTGAATGTTTTTAATTGACTTGTCAAAGATCTAATAATGGTAAGTAGCTGCATTCATCTCTTGGTTCTCTATTCTGTTCAAAACATATATTTCTCTGTTTTGGTGCCAGTACCATGCTGTTTTGATCACTATCAATTTATAGTACAGTCTCAGGTCTGGTAGCATGATTCCTCCTGCTTTGTTTTTATTGCTGAGTAATGTCTTGGCTCATCAAGGTTTTTTTCTGATTCCATATAAAATGAAGTATTATTTTTTCAGGATCTTTAAAGTATGACAGTGGAGCTTTAATAGGGATTGCATTAAAATTGTATATTGCTTTGGGTAGTATAGACATTTCAACAATGTTGATTCTTCCCAGCCGTGAGCATGGTATGTTTTTCCATTTGTTAACATGTTCAGCTATTTCTTTTCTTAGAGTTTCATAGTTCTCTTTATAGAGATCTTTCACATCCTTTATTAGATAAACTCCCAAATATTTCATCTTCTTTGGTGCTACTGTGAATGGAATAGAGTCCTTAACTTAAAGAGTCCTTAACTGTTTTTACAGCTTGACAATTGTTGGTATATATAAAGGCTACCAATATATGAATGTCGGTTTTGTTCCCTGAGACGCTGCTGTATTCCTTGATCACTTCTAAGAGTTTTGTAGTAGAATCCCTGGTGTTTTCCAGATATACAAACATATCATCTGCGAAGAGTGAAAGTTTGATCTCTTCTGACCCTATATGGATACCGTCAATCACCTTTTCTTTCCTAATTGAGGTGGCTAAAACTTCCATTACAATGTTAAAGAGCAGTGGAGACAATGGGCAGCCTTGTCTGGTTCCTGATCTGAGTGGAAATGATTTCAATTTAACTTCTTTCAATACGATATTGGCTGTGGGTTTGCTGTAGATGGCCTCTATAGTTTAAGAAATGTCCCATCTATACCAATTTTCTTAAGTGTTCTGATCATGAAGGGATGCTGTATATTATCAAAAGCTTTTTCTGCATCAATTGAGAGAATTGTATGGTCTTTGTTTTTTAATTTGTTTATGTGCTGAATTATACTTATAGATTTACGTATATTGAACCAGCCTTGAGACCCTGGGATAAAACCGACTTGGCTGTGATGTATAATTTGTTTGATGTGTTGCTGGATTCTGTTCATTAGAATTTTGTTGAATATTTTCGCGTCTATATTCATTAGTGATATTGGTCTATAATTTTCTTTTTTTGTTGGGTCTTTTCCTGGTTTGGGGATCAGGGTGATGTTTGCTTCATAGAACATGTTGGGTAGTCTTCCTTCTTTTTCTACCTTTTGGAACAGGTTGAGTAATATAGGTACTAGTTCCTCTTTAAAGGCTTGGTAGAATTCTGACGTAAAGCAATCTAGTCCTGGGCTTTTCTTTTTAGGGAGATTTTATATTGTTGATTCTAGATGCTATTTCAGAACTTGATATAGGCCTGTTCTATTTCCACTTGATTCTGGCTAAGTCTTGGAAGGTGACGTGCTTCGAAGTATTGGTCAATTTCCTTCAGATTTTCACATTCCTGAGAATACAGTTTCTTGTAATATTCATTAAGGATTTTTTGAATTTCTGAGGAGTCTGTTGTTATTTCTTCTGTGTCATTTCTGATTGATGAAATTAGAGATTTTACTCTTTTTTTTCCTGATTAGGTTAGCCAAAGGTTTATGTATTTTATTGACCTTTTCAAAAAACCAACTTTTTGATTTTTTGATCTGTTGTATAATTGTTTTGTTTTCAATTTCATTTAATTCTGCTCTAATTTTGGTTATTTCTTTTCTTCTACTGGGTTTGGGGTTGGAATGTTCTTCCTTCTACAGTTGCTTGAGATGTCCCACTAAGTTGTTAACTTCCTCTCTTTCTGTTCTCTTGACGAAGGCTTGCAGTGCTATAAATTTCTTTCTTATGACCATCTTTGTGTAGGATAATATTTAGAAATAAACTTATCCTACATCAAGCACACAAAGTAAATTCAGTGTGAGTTTAAAAAGACATGCTTTTCTTCCAGAGGCTTAAGAGGCTTGGCCCCCCCTAGGTTACTCACAGAGTTAGGCTTTTTTGGAATTGTAAAAATTCCTTAGGCCTTTTCTCTGAAGCAGTACACCCCGTGAAGCCTGAGATCCAAGGGCATGCCGCCCTTCCTCAGAGATATGGGCCAGAGGGTTGACATATGTTAACAACATATTGTCAGAAGTCTATAGGTGCTCTGCCCTGAAGGAAGGTCTCAGTTATTACTTCATACTGAGTAAACTGAGTGAATGCTTGAAGATATTCTTCTATTAACTTTGTTCCCCTATGGCTGCTTTTGTCTTTGTGCCCTGCTCGGAAAACTAGTCACTGTTTAGAGGAAGAGATTTACTACACAAGTGGTTACATTGATATGATAAATATTTCCTTTCAAGTTAAAATTCAGCTAATAGATAATGGATTAGGTGTGTACATGACTGGAAGAGTATAAAACTTAAACTTGGAATAAAGAACTTTGCTATATGCCATCCCACAGAGTATAGTCTGTTTCTTGACTTAATAATTACAGGAGCGAATTTACACCTACAGCAAAGCTGCTGCTCGTTCGCGTCTCGGGTCACGCAACATCTTTGCAGTATCCCAGAGGTTCTGATAATTCGTGTCTTCATTGTCCTTTTGTTCCATAAATTTGGCAATTTCCTTCTTAATCTCATCTATGACCCAGCTATCATTCATCATAAGGTTATTTAACTCCCATGTTTTTGTATGAGTATGCAGATTCCTGTTGTTACTCATCTCAAGTTTTATTCCATGGTGGTCCGAGAAGATGCAAAGAATAATTTCTATGTCTTTAAATTTACTGAGGTTAGACTTGTGACCTAAGATGTTATCGATTGTGGAGTATGTTCCGTGGGCTGATGAGAAGTATGTGTATTCAGTTTTGTTGGGATGAAAAGTTCTGTAGATGTCTGCTAAATCCAAATGTTGGATGGTTAGGTTTAAATCTAAAATTTCTTTGCTCAGCTTCTTTTTTGGAGGATCTATACAACACTGACAAAGGAGTGTTAAAATCTCCAACTATTATGGAGCTGGAGGAAATCATGTTGCTCATGTCTGTTAGAGTTTCTCTTATAAATTGTGGTGCATTCTGGTTGGGTGCATAAATAATAATAATTGAAATCTCATCATATTGAGTATTACCCTTAACAAATATGAAATGACCATTATTATCCTTCCTTACTTTTGTTGGTTTAAAGCCTATTGTATCTGCAAATAGAATTGCAACACCTTCTTGTTTTCTGATTACCATTTTCCTGAAATATTGATGCTGTACCTCCTTCAAGATCAGTTTAATCCATTCACTTTAATGGAGAATATAGATAAGTCTGGTAAAATTTGGGGTGTCGAGTTTTTGGAAAGTCCAGTGGACATTTTAAATTTTTTCGCCACTGTGGAAGTTGGAGTTTGATCAAAAGTTTCTGAGTGAGTTTACTTTTATGGTAGAGGATTGGGCTGTTCATTATGGAGGATAGGTCTGAGAATATCCTGAAGAGCTGGTTTAGTTATGGCAAATTTCTTCAACATGTGAATGTCATTAAAGTATTTAATTAGCTGGATACAGGATCCGGGGCTGAAAGTTATTTTGTTTTAGGAGATTAAAAGTCGATGACCACACTCTTCTGGCTTGAAAAGTTTCAGCAGAGAGATCTGCAGTCATTCTAATATTCTTCCCTTTGTAGGTGATGGTTTTCTTATGTCTGGTTACTTTCAGAATATTCTCCTTCATATTAACTTTAGTGAAGTTAATTATGATGTGCCTGGGGGATGTCTTATTCCGGCTGAGTAGTGCTGGGGTTTGAAAATGCTATCTGAATTTCAGAATCTCTTGGAATGTCTGGAAAATTCTCTTTCATAATTTCATGGAGAAGGGCCTCTGTGCCTTCCGAAGCTACTTCATTGCTTTTAGGGATTCCAATGAGGTGGATATTAGACTTCTTTGAATTATCCCACAGCTCTCTGAGAGAATGATCTGTTTTTGCTCTTCATTTCTCTTCCTCTTTGAGAGTTTAGGAGTGTTCAAAAGCTTTGTCTTCTATGTCAGAAATCCTTTCTTCTGCTTGCTCCACTCTGTTACTGAGGGATTCTACTGTATTTTTCAGATCTTTGAGGACTGCAAATGCTTGCTTCAGTGTATCAAAATCTTTGGTGGTTTTGTCTTTAAATTTGTTGAATTCTTGAGACAACTTTTGAATTTCTCCTCAAATTTATTATTCCAACTTTTGAATTGTTCCTCGAATTTCTAATTGCATATTTTCCTCCATTCTATTAATCTTGTTTGTGATCCAAATTCTGAATTCAATTTCTGACATCTCAGCTCTCTGTTTATGAATGGGATCTTCAGGTACATACTGTATCTTTCCTTGGGGGGGGGGTTGATCTACTCTGGTTATTCACATTACCAGAGTTTTTCTGCTGATTCTGACCCATGATTATTTTACACCATTTGACTTTTCCCCTGGAGCTTTGCCAAGGACCCATACAGTGCTACAGCTTGAGAAACTGGGGATCCTTTTGGTGTGGTGGGGCTAAGTGGCTCTGTGTTGTTTTCAGCTGGTCTCTGTCTGACCCTAGTGAAACAGTTACTCTGGGTTGAAGTCTCAGCTGTGGAGAAATACCAGCATTTAAGTCACCAACCCCCCCCACCCCCCACAGGCAAAATTGGAAAAGGAAAATCAAAACTTCCTACAACCACACACCCAGGGCATCACTTGGAAAGTCCTCGGAATATTGGCTCAGTTCAAAAGGTCCAAATCAATGGTCTCAGTCAGCACTTGTCTCAGGTGGAAGAGTTTAAAAGGTCTCTGGCAACTAGATCACAGGAATCTGCTGACAACTCAAATATGAGTTGCTCTGGTGCTCTGTGAGATCTGGATGATCTACCCAGCAAATAGATTAGTCTGGGAAGGTTGATGCACATCTGTCACACCTCACCTTGCACCTCTGTCACACCCAGTCACTGATAACCCCACAGGGCTGTGACCCAGTTGCCTCCAATGAGCAGATACTCCAGGGGTTTGCACCTGCCTGAATCACAAGGAAATCTATGTCTCCTCAGCCAGGCCACTGCTCTCTGCCTCTATCCAGCAGGGGGAGGTTAGGCCTGACAACCTTGGGGGCTTGATGGAGACTGGGGGTGTTCACTCAGTTCCAGCCCCGCCCCTGATTGATGTTACTGACCGAACAGAACAACTTTGTGGAATCTGTTTCTGTCCTGGCTAAATTTCCCTGTAGAAGAGAAGCTGATTTGAGTTCACAGAACCTGTGCCTCAGGCCCTGTCTTTACTGCTGCAAGGTTTGTATTCGCAGTTCGGTTAGCTCTCAGTTCTAGCCTTCTGCCCTCTTTTGTCTATGCTGATGATCCCCTGAATGCTGGGTGGGGATTAAAGGCTCATTAAAGCAGTCCTCTGGGTCAGCCCCGCCATGGGCGTCAGCTGGCACTGCGCATGCGTTTTCTAGTCCCTGTGCTCCACCTAGGCCGGTACCACCTCAGGAAAACTCTTTACTCATGGGGCCTGCATTTCCATCCCAGATCTTCCACCAGTGGTTGCCACCTGAGAAGATGCCCAACCTCCTCTGGTTGCCCAGAGAGACAGGGGGTGTGACTCCAGAATATCCAGGGGTGAGCCCTATTGTTGCCAAAAATGGCTGCTACTCTGCGCCTTAGGGCACCACCACTCTGGTGTGGTTCTCTCTCAGCCAACCATCCTCTCCTCATTCCTGTGCCGCAGAATCAGCACTGACCAGCTGCAGTCCAGACCCTGTCCATGCCCCTTGAGAACTCTCCCAAGAATCTGGACTCCTGGGGGACAGGCCTCCAGAGCTCAGAGTGAGAGTGGAGGGGAGTGCTGGGAGCTCAGAATTGCAGGTAGAGAATATATACAGTTTTACACAGTTTTATGCCTGGCAGAAGAGCGCCATTAGGGGAAGTAGGTCCAGTTTTTAGAGGGTCTCTCCTGTAGAGTATAATGGGAGGATTTTTGAACTCTGCTCATTTGTAGCCATTCTCATGGGGGAAGGGACTCCTGTCTGCTTGGTGATGGATTTTGTACTTTTTGTCTGTATTCTTGGTGTCGTAGCTGGCCTCAGCAGGGTTGATGTGCGTTCTTCAACCTTCTCTCTTGGTGCAGCTCTAATCTGCCTGGTTACTTGCTAAATTTCTGTCCTTTAACTCTCCTTCTGGATGGGAGCCTCCGTGGAAAGCTGGCTTCAGTCAGCCATCTTGTCTCCTCCCCTCTTCTATGCTCTTTTTATGGAAACACTTGTCTCTCTCAGCTTCCTCAAACTTAAAATCATGTGTTTTTCATTCTGACACTAAGACAGTTCATAAAATAATTTTCTTCATTTCCTACTTATTTTGACATTATTTAAATATGGTGTTTAAGAGATCCTCTAAACCCATCTGGTTTTCCTTTATAATGTTTTCTCTGCCACTCTTGACTAGAGTCATTTGACCATGACATAACTCTGCCAATGATTTTCAATTCTCAATTTCTCCCCTCATCATTTTTCTCACACTTCTGCTTGCCATTTTCAAGTAACTGTTTTTATATCAGCAAGATAAGAATATTTATTTTGATAGCTTTTGTCTTTACAATCTAGGTATTCTTTTATTCAGTTTTTTTAATGAAATTTATTTTTATTGATTTTTCTGATTATAGAGGAAAATGGTTTTTACTTCTAAGGATGCTATGCTGGTAATTAATTCAAATCAACTTTTCTAAGAGAAAACATTTTGAAAGTTGGCTGAAAAAAAAATACCATAACGAGTCAGATCTCTAACAACGTAATGAAGTATTAATGATTTAAGATCTGGAAAAAAACAATTGGAAGCTGAAAATAAAGGGAATGACATCTTCATTGTATAGAAGAAAAATACTACCAAGCCAGACTTCTACAGTCACTGTAAAATATCTTTCCAGATTCAAGATATACTCAGGACATTTCAAAAAGTGAAAACTAGTAACAATTTTCAGCAGGATAGTAACATGAAAGGAAACACTAAAGATTATTCTTTAGGGAAAAGAAGTTACCTCTTATTTTAAAAATGAAAATGTAGGAAGAAAGGAAGAGTAATAAAATGTAAATTTGTGAATAAACTGAAATGAAAAACAAAATTACAAAGCAATATTTACAATGCCTTGTGAAATTTAAATTACATGTATAAAGAATTATAATACATGCCAACAATAGCATATAATTTAAAAAGTGGAAAAGTCCTATTATCATTATGCTAGAATAGGGTTGATGTAGAGAATATTTTTTCTTTTTCTTTTTGGTTAGTCAAGGATCCATGATATTATCTGTAGGGTATATACCTTCCAAAAGTAACAGAATATAAATAATTAAATAGTAGAAAGTACTAAATTATCTGACAGAAAACAGGATATTAGAGAAATGAAACAAGTGAGATAAAATAAAGTATTATAGGTAAGCATTCATAAATGTTAGTGACTTCATTAATTGAAAACAATGTGCACACCAATTAAAATGTGATGAGTGTTGAACTAAAAGAGCAACATTTGACATTTGTTACTTAAACAGGAACATATTAAACTAAGAATAAAGAAGATTTAAAAATAAAAACATGAAAAGAATATATCATCCACGTGACCAGAAAATTAATGCTATTGTAGCTACATTATTATTAGGAAGACACTAATAGGTAAATTAAAATTAAGTAGTTGAAAATTGGTAATAACAGACACATTATAATGGTAAAACTTTCTTTTTTAAATTAAATTATAGCTGTGTACATTAATGCAATCATGGAGCACCATACACTGGTTTTATATACAATTAGAAATATTTTCATCAAACTGGTTAACATAGTCTTCATGGCATTTTCTTAGTTTTTGAGTTAAGGCATTTATATTCTACATTAGTAAATTTCGCATGTACTATTGTAAGATGTACCGTAGGTGTGGTCCTACCAACTATCCTCCCTCTATCCTTCCTCTTGCTTCCCCTCCCCTCCCTTTCCCCTTTCCCCAGATTCTTGGGCTATAATCGGGTTATAGCTTTCACATGAAAGCTATAAATTGGTTTCATAGACTATTGTAAGATGTACCGTAGGTGTGGTCCTACCAACTATCCTCCCTCTATCCTTCCTCTTGCTTCCCCTCCCCTCCCTTTCCCCTTTCCCCAGATTCTTGGGCTATAATCGGGTTATAGCTTTCACATGAAAGCTATAAATTGGTTTCATAGTAGGGCTGAGTACTTTGGATACCTTTTCTTCCATTCTTGAGATACTTTGCTGAGAAGTACATGTTCCAGCTCCATCCATGTAAACATGAAAGAGGTAAAGTCTCCATCTTTCTTTAAGGCTGAATAATATTCCACAGCATACATATACCACAATTTAGAGATCTAAAAATAGACTTGCCATTCGACCCTACAATTCCTCTACTAGGTATATATCCAGAAGACCAAAAATCACATTATAACAAAGATATTTGTACCAGAATGTTTATTGCATCCCAATTTGTAATTGCTAAGTCATGGAAGAAGCCCAAGTGCCCATCGATATATGAATGGATTAATGATAAAAACTTTCAATCCATCCATAAGATGCAATGATTCTAAGTGTTTGTGTACATAATAATGTACACTCAAATTTCAAAAGAAAAATTGATTAAAAATACTATAAGGAAATACCAACAAATCTATCATTTAATCATAGAGGGAGACTTTAATCCCCTTATAGATTATTGGTAGACTTCACAGCCAAGAAACCATTAAAGATATAGAAGAATCAAATTGCATAATTAAGGAAAAGACATATATTGAACATTAAAAAAATGATTATATACTGAGTTATAGTACAGATTCAACAAATTTGAAAATATTTAAATCTCAGAATTTTCTCTTGGAAACAATTAAGAAATCACTTTTTAAAAACTTAAAAATACCATGTTATCATAAATTATGAACTATAAGTATTAGCAAAACAAGAGCCAAAGACAAAAATGAAAATACAAATATATTTAATTGACAAATAATGAAATTCTACCCACCTAAGATGAGAGTGAAGGTTATAGCCTCACATACAAATATCTGAAAAGAGAAAAAGATGAAAAGCCCCTGACCTAAGCATAATTTCACAATATTAGAGGCAGAAAGGCAAAATAAAGCCAAAAACTATATTAGTATATAAATATTGATAAATAAAAACAAAATATAATGAAATAAAAAAAAATCCCTATATAAGACTCAACAAAGTCAATGGTAAATTCTTACATTTGAGTTGCAGCATAAGAAACCATTGTTAGAAATGAAAAGGGGCTCTTATTTTGGTTCTGTGAATATTAAAAAAAAAGTATATGATATAACGTAATAAGCTACCAAGCTTTACAACTTACCAAAGTACAGATAAGAAGAAAATAAAATATTAATAGTTTTTTAAGTATTAATGAATATAAAATTAGAGTGTAAAAATTCCCTATAATGAAAACTATAGTTTCACATGGCTGTAGAAGCCAATTCATTCAGTTGGGAAATTGCATCAGTTATACAAATTCTTTTGGAAAAGTTAAAAAGTGAAAAACTTCCTAATTTATTTTATGAAGGCAGCATATACATAATACCAAACACCATAAATTATGTTATAAAAAAGGAAAATTACAAAAAGAAAAATTAAGACGTGTCATGAAAATTTATTCACACTCACTCTTGAACGTTGTGGCAGAAATTGCAGAAAAAGTATTATCAAGCAGAATGCAAAATGTTTAAAGAACAAAATTGTTTATTATTGACATGCAATGTTGATTTAATATTGGGAAATAAAGTATCCATGTAAAAATAAGAAGATAAAATTTTAATTATTTTGAAAGGTACAGAAAAAGCAATTAATAAAATTGAGTATCAATTCACGATGAATGCTAGAAATACATATTAATTTTTGGATAAGTAGATTTTCAATGCAATCCCTCTCAAAATTCTTAGTTTTACTTTTATTAAGACTTGACATGACACTCCTAAAATCTTTCCTGTGAATGCAAAGAACCAAAAATAGCTCATATGCTCTTGAAAACAGGTGGAATGATTTTCATTCTGGAAAACAAGATATCTTATAAAGCTGCAATAATTGACCAAGTTTGGAATTGGTGTAAGAATAGGCAAATAGGCCAATGAAACAGAATAATAGGCCCAGCAATCACCCCATATCTATGTAGATAAGTGGCTTAAAATAAAGCGAGTTCGTTAAGAGTTTTTAAAATAAAAAGATTGTTTTTAAAATAAACGATATAGAATTAATTGAGGATCCACATGTGGAAAAATAGAATTTGATCTCTGCTTCATACTGTACACAGTAAGTCAATTCTAGGTGCAATGATTGCTAAATATAGCTTTTAAAATAATAAAGCATTTAGAAGCTAATGAAGAGAATATTTTCATAACTTCAAGATAGGAAAATAAACTGGATACGAGAAGCATTCATCATTAAGGAAAACACATTAAATTCAACTACATTAAAACCTAAGCACTGTGGTTTAACAAAGATACTCAAGAGAGTGACTATAAGGAGATATTTATAAATCCGTGCAACTAATGAAAATCTCATATACAAAAAGATAGAGAGAATTCCCAGAAGTCATATTCATCTCCTCTTTGTCAGTTGTGCTTGCTAAAATGGAACACAGTATAAAAATAGGAGACTTAAACAAGGTTTTACAGATGAGAATATGCAAATGGCCAGTAAACATAAAGACAGGTGTTAACCTTTTTGAAATAAGGAAATCCAAGTTAAAGCCACAATGATATATTACATAACAGAAATGGCTAAAATTGAAAAGACTGACCCAAAACTCCACAAATTAATAAGTAAAGTATCAAAAAATTTCATATCTACTGATCAGGCTATAAATTTGTATATACACTTAGGAAAATAGTTTGATGTTCTCAACATAACTACTGAAATGCTAGTACTAGTATCCCAGGAGGCCTGTTCCAGAAAGTTTAGTAGAACATTATTTGCAATAGTTACAAATGAATATAACTTCTTAAAAAATCAGTAAGAAAATGTACAATAAATGCTCGTTATTCATCAAAGGGACAACAGCGAGAATGAATAAACTGCAACAATAGCCACCAATACCAGTAAATCCCACAGAGTTTAAAAAGTCACAAAATAATACATATTAATCTGTTTATTGTTATTTTTTAGCTTCCAAATATTAGAAGGATACAGATGTTCTGGTTACATAGATCGTTTTTGGATTTTTTAAATCAAAGTTGTAAGTGTGTTTATCACTGAGTAGTATTCATTGTATCCATTAGCTATGATTTTGTCCCTCCCTTCCCCCACCTGCTTGATTTCCTTTGGAGTTTTCCTATTATCTCTGCACATGAGCGCTGATTGATTAGTTTCAATTTAAAAGCAACTATCTGTTGTGTTTGTTGCTGCATTCTTTAGATACTTCATTTAGTATAATAGTCTCTAGTTCCATCTAAATTGCTGCAAGGGATTAAGTTATCTTTCTTCATGGCTGAGTCGTGTTCCATGGTATACACATGGGGGATACCAAAAAATGTACGCACATTTTAAGAAAGGAAAAGACTGTATTAAAATTGTAATACTCAAGTCATGTTTGACTTCTGCAATTACAAGAGGCACTCAACACGACTTGTATTCATCTTTTGTTATCTGTATATATTGAGTATTATGTTACAACTTAATATAGTTTTGTCCTTTCTTAAAATGCATACACATTTTTGGCACCTTTGTATATATACCACATTTTGTTAATCCACTCGTGAATTGACAGGCACTTGGTTGGATTTCACATCTTTGTGATTGTGAATTGTGCTGCAATAAATATTTGAGTGCAAGTGTCTTTTTCGATAAAATAATTCTTTTTAAAGAAATGTGTGTTCTTTTCTTACTAATACGTTTGAGTTCTCTGTGGATTCTGGTTATTAAATCTTTGTTGGAGACATAGCCTGCAAATATCTTCTCCCATTCTGAGGGCTGTCTGCTTGCTTTACTTACTGTGTTCTTAGCTGTGCAAAAACATTTTAGTTTGATCAGGTACCAGTAGTCTATTTTTTGATGTTGCTTCAATTGCCCAGGGGGTCCTCCTCATAAAATATTCTCCCAGGCCAATTTCTTCTAGTATTGCACTTTCTTCTAGTATTTTTATAGTTTCATGTCTTAAGTTTAAATCTTTAATCCAGTGAGAGTCTACCTTAGTTAATGGTGAAAGGTGTGTCCAGTTTCAGTCTTCTACAGATTGCCAGCCAGTTCACCCAGCAACATATTCTTCTTAGCAAAGTTATCTCAAGATTGGAAGAAAAAGTATCCAACGTACTCAATCTTACTATGAAACCAATGTATAGCTTTCTTATGAAGGCTATAACCCAATTATAGCCCAAGAAGAAGGGAAAAGAGTAAGGGATTGGAAGGGAAGGGGGAGGATGGGTGGGGGGAGAGTAATTGGTGGAACCACACCTACGGTGAGTCTTACCAGGGTACATGTGAAATTTATTAGGTGTAGAATATAAATGTCTTAACACAATAACTAAGAAAATGCTGTGAAGGCTATGTTGACCAGTTTGATGAAAATATTTCAAATTGTATGTAAAACCAGCACATCGTACCCCATGATTGCATTAATGTACACAGCTATGATTTAATAAAAAAAAAAAAAAAAGAAAGAAATGCATGGTTAGGAGGTAAAAGAGAAAGGAAATCAGGAGTGCAATTACCATAAAAGTCAGTTGTTGGTTCCCTCCAAAGCAAAAGGAAGCTAGTCTTAGAGAACAGAGCAGGTACCAGTGGCAACTTCTGGTCCAGGTTAGCATGTCTTTTGACTTGGGAGGTGTTACATAATTGTTTACATTTTGTTAATTCTTTAAGCTATGCATTAATTTTTATGTGCTTTTTCTCTGTATTTTATATGTTACATATTAAAATAGAAACAAAAGCAATACATATTTATTGAAAACATTCATATGGTTCTGAAATACAAAAAACAAGTGAAATTCCCAGTGATTTCTGCCTTCACAACTACATGTGAACATTGTAAAGAGTTAATTGCATGGGGTGGCACCTGTTGCTCAGTGAGTAGGGTGCCGGCTCCATATACTGATGGTGGCAGGTTCGAACCCAGCCCTGAACAAACTGCAACAAAAACTAGCTGGGCATTTTGGAGGGCTCCTGTAGTCTCAGCTACTCGGGAGGCTGAGGCAAGAGAATCAGCTGCTAAACCCCAGAGCTGGAGGTTGCTGTGAGCTGTGATGCCAAGGGCAACAAAATGAGACTCTTATCTCTAAAAAAAAAAAAAGTTAATTGCACGAATTTAACTTTGTATAAGCAAACAATAGTATAAATACATATGCATAAATAATAGGAATATGTAAGTACAAATACTTGTTATAGCCATATAAATTTATACATCTATGTGTAGATGAACATGATTTAAATATGCACCATTACGGATATGAACATGCATTCCAGGAAGCAGCATCATATTGTTTGATGAGTAAAGTTCTTTCAAGGCCTCACTTAGCATTCTACTAAGCACACCCATCTGCCTTCAGCTCCTCCCTCCTCCTCACGCTGCACCAGCTGCAGGGACCTCCTGCGGTTGGTAGAACTTGCTAGCAACATTCCACCCTCACATTTGACTCTGACTTCCTCACTTCTTTCCGTTTCGAATCTCATCCTCGTGCTGAGGCCCATCCTTGTCACTCTCCCACCACCTCCTTGCCTTTCTGATCCCCTCTACTTTGCTCTATTCCTTTTACTTTTTTCATCTTACCTTCTAATATATTTTATAATATAATACTGATTATCTGACAGATAATTATTCCCCTAACAGAAAACAAGGTTACAAAAGCTAGGATCGTGTGAGCCAGATTCACGGATACCTTTGAGCACCCAGAGTAGCCTCTGCACATAGCAGAAACTCATTAATATTTGATTGATGAATGAATACTCACTTTTTAAAGAAAAAGTAGAAATAATGTTATGTAAAGCAAGCATTTTATACTTTTTTTTTTTTTTTCATTTACATCACAGAAAGGTTTATATGTTGGCCCCATAGAGGTAAGATATTAAGATTTTCAAAAGATGTAAAGTAATTTAGTTACATCTCCATTTGTGGACATTTTTGTTATTACCTAATCTTATTCCAAAAACTTTTGCAATTTATATTTTTAAGCTATCTTTTAATTCTATCATTGTATTATCTATCAGTTAAATTGCTAGGTCAAAAAGTACATGTATTTTAAATTTTGAGGCATATTAAGAAACTCTCATCCAAAAAGCTTCTATTGGGCGGCGCCTGTGGCTCAGTTGGTAAGGCGCCGGCCCCATATACCGAGGGTGGCGGGTTCAAACCCGGCCCCGGCCAAACTGCAACCAAAAAATAGCCGGGCATTGTTGCGGGCGCCTGTAGTCCCAGCTACTCGGGAGGCTGAGGCAAGAGAATCGCTTAAGCCCAGGAGTTGGAGGTTGCTGTGATCTGTGTGAGGCCACGGCACTCTACCGAGGGCCATAAAGTGAGACTCTGTCTCTACAAAAAAAAAAAAAGCTTCTATTAATTTACAGTCCTATTCATTTTATGGGTGATTATCGCATTCTAAATTTTAATTTGCTTCCCACCTCTGTCTCCAGGAAAGGGTCTTAAATATGTCACTTATTATTCTGAAATTATCTCTTTATTAGCACTGGTTTTGCAAAACCGGGAGAAGTTCAGTGTGATGGAAAGAGAGCGTCAGCTTTAGAGTCAGATACAACTGGGCTCCAATTCTGGTTCCATAATTTGCTAGATTATACTTGCTGGATGTATCATTTGATCATGGAGCAAGGTGCTCAGTTTCCCTGAGCCACCATTCTGTGATCTGTAAAATGAGCAAACTACAATCTCACCAAAATTATTTTGAGACTTGCAGAAGATATTTTGAACATGAATAGTAAGAGAATATGTGAATAGTAAGAGAATCAATATAGCTAAATATATTATTTCCCTATTTGCCCTATTTCAATAAAGGAGATGATAATTTAGTTGCACTAAAAGTAGCTTTTTGATTGGGTGTGGACTGATCATTGTGTAGCTGTCTCCTTAGTAATTATTTCTTCCTAAGACTTGTTACCAATACTCAGTCTTTAGCAAATTCAGTTCTCTTCCCCTGTGTGGCTGTCATGCAATTTGGGTGGGAGCCTGCTCTGCCTCTTGCCCTGGGTCCACACTGATGGAGGTGAGCAGTTGGCATGATCACAATCCCTGCTGCTGTAGTCATGGGTTAAAGGATGCAAAACAACCAGGCCTAAGCTAATGAGAATCCTCTGTAACAACGATCAGTCCACCTTGGTTCAAGCAAAGTGAAACTCAGAACTGTTATCTGACAGTCTTGCCACAAAAGTGTAAATAGAGACCATTGATAGACATCATCGATTGGGTTTTAGTAAATATCTTCCAACAAAGAAAGCCAACTCAGGGAGAAACCACAATTAAAAAAAGAAAAAAAGAATTAAGCCAGGAAAACTATTAAAAAATTGACTACTCTTTTTTGTGAAAATGTTAAGAAAAAGGAAAACCCTGTTTCCTAGCTCAGCTCTGTAGCTCTCTGTATTTTCTCCCAATTCTCTCTCACCTCTCCCTCACACTTCACTAAAAGGAGTTTCTTTCCATTGGGTTCTATTTTGCTTTTTTTGGAAACTCCAACAGCAACCACGTTTCACATGAGGTCATCATTTCCCTTCAGGTCCTTCACCTGGCTAAAGTCAAGTCACTGTGGCATCTTTGCTGGGCTACTGGAAGAAAGCCCAGAGGGAGCTGACTGTTCGCAGAACTGGTTTGGAATTTCAGAGCACAGCACAAATGATTGGAAAGGTCACTTATGAAGATCTAGTATGTCCCCTGTGGATAAAAATGTAATTATAGAGGCTAAAACTTACGGATTCCGCATAATATCCTCTTGTGCAACTTCTTTATGAAGTAGGTATAACCTTTATCCCTAGTTTACATTTGAGTAATTGAGATTTAGAAAATTTAAATGACCTGCCCAAGGCCACACAGTGGGAAGAGATAAGGAGAGCATTCTAGAAATGAATGATTTGAACTTAATGAAATACCTTAATTATTTTGGGAATATTCAAAAGCTATTGCCTTTCAAAATTCAATGATTCAGTCAAATCTTCCTTTCATTTACAATGAGGCTGGCAACTAAGAATAATTCTTTAATATATAGATATTTCTATCTTCTAGATAGCTTAGATTTCAGGCCAGGCCTTTGGAACTGGTATTACTCACTGTAGACGGGATTTGAAAGAAGGCAGCTTTCAAAAATAGACATGTCCATTCTTAGAGTAAAAAGAGACTTAGGAAAGTTGATTGCAAAAACTGTAGAGTTAAAAAGTGAAGTGAAGTGAAAAATTAGACTACTTCAAGTCTCCTCCGAATCACATCTCTGCAATATCCTGCTGAGGATAGTGGTTTATAAAGACTTCTCCAGCTTACGTGGCTGTCTCCTGCACTGGCTAAGGGGTGTGAGGCCAGGACAATACCTGATTCTACCTTTTGTTCCTGCAAGCTGCTAAGATTAAATAGTCAGTACCTGTTTTTATACACATTATCTCATTTGATTTCTAAAACAAAACTCTGATGTGGTTGGAAGCACTAGATTTTCAAAAATCACCCAGCCAATGACAGAGAACCTAGGTTTTTGATTCAGGTCTTGTACTTTTACTATGCCAAACTTTCTCAAATTTAGACAGACCCACAATTAAATAGGAATACAGAATAGATCTATTTAAGTCAAATAAAGCTAATACCTGAGCTATCTATAGTAACATTGAATGCTTGGCGTGATTCTCCAATCTTCCTGTATTACAATAAAATTAGTCTACTGTGTCAAGGTCATGGCTTCATTTCTGATGTGAGCATCATATCTGCTCTGTGTTAAATGCCTGGTCTGTGGTCCTGACCAATCAACCACTGAGGAAGAGAATAATACAAAATGCCCAGCACATAGCAGGTGCTTAACAGATGTGCTTCTTTTCTCTGTTCAGTAAAACCATGGTTTTACTCAAATCCCCTTACCGTGTTATGTTATAATAAGGCTTGCTCTACTTAATATTATTCATTTGCTCAGTATTTTAAATCATTTTATTTTGTAAGAACTGTGCTGGGATTGATGCAAAAAGAGAAATCAAGCTTCATTTCCTGATGAAGAATAATCGTAATCAAACTAATTTTTATTCTGTAAATGCCGTGAGACTCCTGCAGTAGACTGCTTCTCTGAAGAATAGCTAGTTGGTTTTCCAGACTATAAAACAGAGAGAAAATTTTGTTCTGAAAATACTACTGCCTAGACAGTTTTCTTCTCTTAGAGACCCAGGAGAAAGAAATGGTATGAAGGAATTACCCACTAAATTGGACTTTGGAGTGTCTGCAAGTGAAAGCATTTAAATTGTCTTATATTTTTTTCTATGGGAATGAACTACTGGCAGTAATTACATTAAAAATATTTATTGATTCTCTTTTATGTTAAACGCTGTTTGCACTTATTACTGGAAGGCTTCAGGGTGTGAATACACGAAGGCATATCCCATAGATTTGCCATATTTAAAGTATTTATAAACCCATTGGAAACACTCTTTTCTTCCCTGACATTTCCTAAAATATAGCATGGAGGCTGTTTTCATTGTTTTGAAATAGAATAGACTCATCTAATGCCTAGTAAAAAATTTCTTTTGAGCACCTCCTATATGCCAGGCACTAAAATATGTTGTGGAATAGGCAGTATAAAAAATTTAAAACATCTAATATTCCTGAAACTTGTAATCTTGTGATAAGAGAAAATTACATGCCTAAAAAAGGGGGTATAATAATTAGAAACATAAATATGGCAAACATGAGACTAAAAGTATGACTAATTAATATACATTAGGGAAATGAACGTTAACTGAGTTAGATTTGAAATTAAATGAGCCACATTCACTTTTGCTGGCCCCTTCCCCCCATTTTGCGTGTTATCTCCTGCAGGCAGAATGATGGAAAGCCTTTGTACCTTTGTACGGAGAGATCATTTGCATAATGCTTCCCTGTTTTCCTTTCTTAGTGAATTGATATAACGTATCTACATTATTTCCATTATTATTTGTTATAAATCAATTCTTTGAATTAAAATATATAGTAGGAAAAATTATTTATATATTGATAGAGAAGGTGCCAAAAAGTTTATACACATGTTAAAAAAGGAAACAATGTTGTACTAAAATTGTAACACTCAAAATATACCAATGACAAAAGATGAATACCAGTCACCTTTGAGCACTTCATGTAATTGCAGAAGTCAAACAGGACTTGAGTATTACAATTTTAATAGTTTTTTTCTTTCTTAAAGTATCTATACTTTTTTTTTTTGCAATCTCTGTATTATAATATTTTGGTTTCTACAAGGTTTGTGAATGCAGTTTTCTATAACTCCAGATTGGACCTAACATTGACTGATTCAAACAAAGCTCAACAAAACATAGTTTTAAAAAGCTCCATATTGGGAGGCTGAGGAAGAGAATCGCCTAAGCCCAGGAGTTGGAGGTTGCTGTGAGCTGTGACACCACAGCACTCTACAGAGGCCAGTAAAGTGAGACTCTGTCTCTAAAAAAAAAAAAAAAAAAAAGCAGAAGAAGCTCCACAAAACAGCAACAATAAAAAAATAATAATAAGAAGAAATCTCTCAGATTCTTCAGACACATTTCTATAAGCCACCCCAAGAGTGTAACCTGTCTGGACTACCAAAAAAGTGGAAGATGGAGACATAGAGCTTGTCAGCAATTATTTAAATGACCAAAAACATTCATTGCTTTTACAAAAGGATGTATACTTAGTTTAATAAGGTTCCTTCTAGCATTTGAAACTATACAACATAAATGTTACATAAGTACATGAAGTTCTACATCTTCCTATGGCAGAAATATAAATTTGTCAAAGCTTTGGTTAGACAAGAGGGTAGATTGGAATGCTCATATCTCCCTTTTGCTATCACATGTTTTTAAAAAAATTTTAAAACTTGGTCCTGAAAATAAACAATTTTAGAGAGGGAAAGTGATAATCCTCTTTCAGGAAACAAAGAGTATTTCCTTAAAATGCAAAAAATGCACCTAAACCTTTGTCTAGTAAGGGGGTAAATTAGTCATCCATAGGACTGCCAGCAAGACCCTGTGATATGTAACCAGACATTCCTTCTTTTTCTATAAATTCTAACAAAATTTTTTTCTAATCATTAACTCTATCCATATTTTTTTCTGACTGATTTTCCACAGTGATCTCAACTAAGAGATAAATATTGTTTAAACAAATGGTCTTGGGACAACTGGATATTCACATGGAAAAGAATGAGGATGGACCCCTACCTCACACCATCTACAAACATTAGCTGAAAATAGATTATAGACTTAAGTGTCAGAGTTAAAAGTATAAAAGTCTTAAAGGAAATTCAGGTGCAAATCTTTGTGACCTGGATTTAGGCAAAGGTTTTTTAGATCTGACAACAAAAACATAAGTGGCAGATGAAAAATAAATTGGGCTTCATTAAAGTCAAATGCTTTCTTATTTTAAGGACACCATCAAGAAAGAAAACCCACAAAAATGGAAGAAAGTGTTTGCAAAGCACATGCTTGATGATGAATTTGTATACAGAATACACAAAGAACTTACATGACTCAACAAAAAATAGGCAAATAACTCAATTTAAAAATGGGCAAAGAATTGGATATACGTTTTTTCAAAGAGGTTAGACAAATGACAGACAAGCACATATAAAAGCTTTTCCACATAATTAACCATCAGGGAAATGCAAAGCAAAATCACAATAAAATACCACTTCTCACTCACTAGGATAGTTATAATAAATAAGAGAGGCAATGACAAATATTGGTGAAGACATGAAGACATTGGAATCCTCATGCATCTGTGACAGGAATGCAAATTGATGTAGCTGCTCGAGAAAAGAATTTGGCCATTTCTCAAAACTTTATACATGTGGTTATTACTTTACCCTGTGGTTCTATTCCTAGGGAGTATCCAATACAATCCAAGCAAATTGAAACCTAGGTTCAAACAAAAACTTGTGCACAAATCTTCATAACAGTTTTATTGATAATGGCCCCAAAGTGAAAATACCAAAATACTCATTGAATGATAAATGTATAAAAAAAAGTTATATCAATGCAATGAAAATTACTCACAAAAAAAAAGAGAGAGAAAGAAAAAGAAAGAAAAGGAAAAGGAATATAATACTGGTACATGTTTTAACTTGAATAAACTCTAAAACCATTATGCTAAGGGAAAGAAGCCAGTTATGAAATATTGCTTATTGAATGCCTCCACATATATGAAATGCCCATAATAGGCAAGTCAATAGATCTAATTTAAGTTGATGGACACTTGGTGTTTCCACATAGGAACACGATTCAGCCATAAAGGAAGATGAAGACTTTACATCTTTTTTATTTACCTGGATAGATTTGGAGATCTTCCTAAGTAAAGTATCACAAGAATGGAAAAGTAAGTATCCAATGTACTTAATACTAGATGAACAACTACAAGTCCACACAAGAAAAAACACACACACAAAAAATTAAATTCAAGTGGCAGGGGTAGGATGAGGAGGGGGAGAAGGAGGAGAGAGAGGGGAGCAGGAAGGAGATTTAGTAAGCTCTCCTAATGAGTACAATGCAGGGGTATATGACACACCTTTTGGGGTAAGGGCTTAACTATAACTTGAAATCTACCTAACAAACACAAACAATGGTACCTAATTGTTATTCAGATTTCATACATTAATCTGAAATTTTTTTTAAAAAAGAAAAAATAGAAATCTGAAATAAATCAGTGGTTATCTAGAACTGGGTCCAGAAATGTGGGGGTGATTGAAGGCAAACCACGGGTGACAGGGTTTTGTTCCAGGATAATAAAAAGGTTCTAAAATTAGACAGTGGTATTGGTGCAACAAAGTTGTGAATTGTTCACTTAAAGAGTAAATTTTATGGTTGTTATTTGTATCTTAAAAAATATGTTTTAAAATGAGAACTACTTGAATTGGCCTGTTAAAGGCCATTTACATCAACAAAAAATTGTAATGAAATGTTGAAATATAATGATAAAAATATTGTAAAGTCATTTTAATAATAATATAGTCTAATATATGTATAAAGCATAATTATAATATTAATATTCCTAATTCATTTGCATCAAAGATTTGTTATTTGAAGGTAGTTAATTATCACTCCCCCAAAAGTGATCCAAAACATCTTTTAAACACATAATAGAAAAAACTTCTTTATACTTTATAAAATTTTATAATTTTTTTATAATTTTTAAAATTTATAATTTTAAAATACCATAGATTAAATTTACCTCTTGCTAATTATTACTCATCAAGTTCTTTCACTCATCTTCCTGTGAACCTGGACAATTAGAAATTGGCTTAACTGCAGTGATACTTATTCATTCCCAATGAATTTTCTTACATTACATTGGAAAAAAGAAAAGAAAAAAAGAAGGAAAATGTTTAGTTTTTGTTTTTCAAGTATATAAAAAGTGGTGCTTTGTCTTTGGGGTCCTGTCTCCTATAGTATTCCCAAACCACTGGTCAAGCCTATTCTTTTACCCCCTCAATTCATATGGCTCTGAGATAATAGAGAAATCAAAATCCATGAAGAACCTACTCTCGTCAGCAAACTCAAGCACAGCTCTAACTTATGTTCTTCAGTCCTAACAGAACTTTGCCCCTAAAGGGAAGGCATTTCTAGCTCATGATATTCCTGTTGTAATAATTTTCTCCCACCCAGGTAGCCATACGTGTGTAATGTGACTCTGTTCTCCTGACCAGAGGTGATTGTCACCATGATGATACCAGGTGGGCCAACTGCATTCTCTATGTGGGTTCCACGAAGAATTCCAGTACAGGGCATAATGTGAAATTTCAGGCTGAAGCAGAGTTCTATTGGAACACATTTTTTTTGTGTGTGTATTTTTTTATTGAAATATAGAAATGTTTATTGATTTGAATTGTTATACCATTACCATCTTCATTTACAACTGTGTTGTTACTTATTTAATTTTTTGTCACATTACATTTTTATGTGCTTAAATTTCTTTTTTTTGGCTGCACCTGTGGCTCAGTCAGTAAAGTGCCGGCCCCATATACTGAGGGTGGTGGGTTCCAACCCGGCCCTGGCCGAACTGCAACAAAAAAATAGCTGGGCGTTGTGGGGGGTGCCTGTAGTCCCAGCTACTCCAGAGGCTGAGGCAAGAGAATCACGTAAGCCCAGGAGTGGGAGGTTGCTGTGAGCTGTGTGATGCCACAGCACTCTACCGAGGGCCATAAAGTGAGACTCTGTCTCTGAAAAAAAAAAAAAAAAAAAAAATTATGTATTTATTTTTTTTCTCTCTCTCTCTTTTTTAATTAAATCATAGCTGTGTACATAAATGCAATCATGGAGTACAATGTGGTGGGTTTATATACAATTTGAAATATTTTCATCTAACAGGTTAAGTTAACATAGCCTTCACGGCATTTTCTTAGTTATTGTTATCTTATTTAAGATATTTGTATTCTACATTTAGTAAATTTCACATGTACCCTTGTAAGATGCACCATAGGTGTAGTTCCACCAATCACCCTACCTATATATGAAAAAATGCTCATCATCCTTAATCATCAAAGAAATGCAAATCAAGACTACTTTGAGATATCATCTAACTCCAGTAAGATTAGCCCACATCACAAAATCCCAAAACCACAGATGTTGGTGTGGATGTGGAGGAAAGGGAACACTTCTACACTGCTGGTGGGAATGCAAACTAATATGTTCCTTTTGGAAGATGTTTGGAGAACACTTAGGGATATAAAAATAGGAACACATTTTTAACCTAAGCTCACAGAGCACATAATCAGGTCCAAACACCACTGGTTAAAAAAAAAAAAAAATCTTGCAGGAGACTATTCTAGCATGGTCTTTACTCCCAAGTACTCAACATTCATAGAATCCCTCCACTCCTTCTGGAAGTTTCTGTTCTTGAATACAATGATAACTGGAGAAAAGTAAGAAATGATACGCTTTGGATGTTCTCCTACCTCCTAAAATCATCTCAGCTTCTGAAGACTTCATCTTACTTAGTAGAATTTGCTTTTGTGCTTTTGGGATCTAGGGGAGGCCAGAGTGAGAGGAAGGAAGAAACTACAAGCAAAGAATGGAAAAGGGTTTTCGTTTTTGAGAAACAAAAAGGCTTCAAGGAGTGCAAAGTGTTTATTTTGTATAAATGAGATGAAAAGCTTCGGTGGAACAGAGGTAAACATTATTTTTGTGATTTGTAGAACATTTGTGCTAATAAAAGAATATATATTTTTTGAAAATATAATCACAGTTTACTTTGACACTTTTTTGGAAAATGATCTTCTGATAATTGGAACACTTTTGAAAATGCAAGTCACTCAAAATACCCTTATGCTAGTAATAAAATATTCCTGTTTAATTACATACTTGCTCAGCTACTTTAAAAAGTAGACTTTATTGACAAATGTGAAAACTAGAAATTGGACATCATTAACCTTGAATGCCTGAGGGCATACTTTATTTATGCTTAGTATAAAACAATTGAATCCAAGTCTAGATGCTTGGGAACAATTACAGAGCAAGATGTTTATTTTCCATATCCTTTGATATCTTTGGGGAAAAATTAAGATTTTCATTTTATTTTATTTTTTTTATTTATTTTTTTTTTTTTGTAGAGACAGAGTCTCACCTTATTGCCCTCGGTGGAGTGCCGTGGCGTCACACAGCTCACAGCAACCTCCAAATCCTTGGGCTTAGGCGATTCTCTTGCCTCAGCCTCCCGAGTAGCTGGGACTACAGGCGCCCGCCACAACGCCCGGCTATTTTTTTGTTGCAGTTTGGCCGGGGCTGGGTTTGAACCCGCCACCCTCGGCATATGGGGCCGGCGCCCTACCCGCTGAGCCACAGGCGCCGCCCAAGATTTTCATTTTAAAGACAAACAAAATCTTCTCTAGATCTTTCTGGTCACTTACTTTCATCTTTCATCTTCACCTAATTTCATCTTTCACCTCACCTTGTGTTCACTGTTTCTGTATGTTCACCTCTGTTCATTAGATGACATGAATAAATCCTTTTTTTCCAGACATAAATTTAGTTTCTCTGAAAGATTTGATGTATCCTCTCCTTTACTTGATTTGCATACACTATCTTCTCTTTGTTTTCTGTTATATTTTACTTATCTTGACCCACTCCATATTATTTCATTTCAATTAAACTACGTTTGTATTGTAGATAGCTACCATATTAGGTGGCCAGCGATGTGCTAGGTGTTGAGAATGTTAAGGTTGATAAATGGGCCTTTCTCCCGCTAGAAGCCCACTCCCTGATTGGAGAGATGGTGTATCAGCAGACAGGGAAGCCCACTCCCTGATTGGAGAGATGGTGTATCAGCAGACAGGATGCCCACTCTCTGATTGGAGAGATGGTGATCAGCAGACAGCTGGCTGCGAGATCACACAGAAGGGCTGCTTCATCACAGTTGGTGGGGAGGAAAAAGGCGGTTCAGATGATGATACATGATCTCGCAGCAACAAATAGGAGTTAACCAAGTGGGGCAAATCTGTTCACCATTATTTATATATTTTTTTCTTCCATGGTAATGGAGTTGTTTTATCTGGGGTATGGTTGCCCATCCAGGGACCATAATCCTTAGCTGCTTAGAGAGTGGTAAGATTATCACTCCATAAAACTCCATTTTTTAGGATTAATATGCGGATTGAAAGTGATATTCTACATAAAATGATTGGAAGCAATTCTAAACAAATAGTAAGCACTACTACTGCTCCGAATAAGATAATATCACAATTTTTAAGGCACAAAGATAGATAGGAAGGCATTTTTAAGAAATATTTACCCTGTAGAATTCACAGGATTTGGAAACTAATTTGATTTTGTAGGATAAGAGGGAAGGAATCAACAATTCTTGCCAGAATTCTAACTTAAACATCAAAGTAGATTTTGGGAGCAATTTTAAAAGATAAGACAAACAGACATAAAATCTAAAGAAGTCCTAGATTGCAAAATAAAAGCTGAAGGAAGGAGAGAGAGAAAGACAGAAATGGAGATGGAGATAGAAGGAGAGACAGAGAAATAGAGAGAGCAAGGTTGGGGGAGAGAGAGAGGAGCCAGCAGGCTGCTGTGGTAAAGGAGTGGTGGAATTTGATTCTTTAAATTATAAACATGTTGAATTTGTGGATTATCAAAGAAAAAATATTCAGTAGGAAATGGAATGTATTGTTTGGCCATGTGGAAAAGATAATATGCTGGGGGTTGGTGTGGTTATAGAATCTTTGGAAGTGTATGTACACTGGCTTTAGAAGCCTTACCAGTGGGGAACAGTGACACCAGACCTATTTATTACTTGTTATTGCCCTGGTATTTTTGACTGTTCCTTAAAGGTGTAAACCACCTTCTATAAGTAGCTTCCAAATCTTTTAGTGGATTAATGTAATAGAATTTATTTTATTTTTGCCTTTTCTTCTTCAAACAACAGTTCAATACCGATTTCCTCATTTGTTTGCATTTTTTTCTGTAAAAATGGGGGTCAGTTTATGAACCAAGCACTTTCTTACTTATGGTGCCCCATTATCTCCTAGGTCTTGGGTTCCCCTGCACCAAAGGGGAAAGCAGAAGAGACGATGGAATTGGAAAACCCGCATCATAGCTGCATTTACCCGGAGGTGACTCCATCATCAATAATATTCCACTGTTGGTAACTATTCACACAGTTGAGCATTTACCCATAAAAGCAGTGGGTAATTTGTTCCCTGACTGCATAACTGTGCCCAGCATGAACTCTGTATATGAAAAGCAAGGGAGTGCCAACACATTTTGGTAGATAATTTGCAGTATTTACAGCACTCATCCTCATTGGCCAACAAAATACATGTGTAAGTACTTTTATTCTCACCTTACAATCAACTCATCCAGCTCCCAAGGAGACAGCTCAAAATACCATCAAATTCTGTCTCCTAATCTTTAGAGGATGTGCAGTCTTCTCCATCAGATCTAGTTATGGCTTATAGGCTGCAATTTTTCAACTAAAATATTGGTTGTCTCCTCACCCTTTACTTGCACATCCACTGTACAAAGATGGAGAAAAAGTTAACTTCTACTTTGGTATTTAGAATAATGAGAAATCTGATGATGCCATCTTCCAGGGCAGGCACGCTGAAGACCAAGCTCCTGGCAGTAAGGAGTCTCTTGTTTTTTCAGTCTAGTTTAGTCTCCTTTGTTCATTGTCCTTCAGGCTGCTCCTTCCAACATAGGGCAAGTTCTTCCTTGTTCCTATTCTTCAGCGCATATGAAGTGGATTTTGTGTACTGTGACCTTTCCTCTTTATTTGTGGAGTGCCCAGAGTTTTTTTTTTTTTACATTCGCATGTTCTTTTAAGCCTGGCTCATGGTTTTCCCCTCAACAATTATTCTAATAAAAACTCAGTAGGTTCCAGATGGATTTGTCTTGTGATACAAGAACCATACTCAAAATTATTTCCCAGACACAAGTTTCTCGTCTTCCTCTTTCTTGACTTACCCTTGTCCTCTCTCCTACAACACACCTTAGAGAAGTCTTGGTTTTGAGGTCTTCTGAGATGAGACTTACGTGTGTCACGGTCAGTTTTGCTGTCAACTCGCCCACACAGTTATTCAATCGTACCTTAAACTAGATGTTCCTGTAAAGGGATTTTGGAGATATGATTCAAATCTATATTCAGTTCATTTAGTATTTTAGGTAATCTATATGGGACTGATTAGAGCAGAACTGAGGCTTCCCTGAAGAACAAGAAGTTCTGCTTCTGAATGTTAGCTTCTACACTCGCTCAAGAGCTCCAGCCTGCCCTTCCTAAATCTCCACCCCATGGATTCTGGAACTGCCTCACCAACCCCCACCATCATTTCTTAGTAAATGTGCCCTATTTGTTCTGCTTCTTGGGTAGAACCTTGACTGATACAGGAAGGAAGAAAGTAAACTTAGTTTGATCTTTGCTATAGAGCTGATGCCCTCTATTTATGGCTCAAGTTTTGTTCTTTTTTTAAACACCTCCATTTTCTCTCTTACTTTTTGAGGTCTACAAGTACCACTGTTTAGATCATATGTTCCTGCATAACAAACTGTGGAAGACTGTAATGTCTTAAAAAAGTAATTTTCTTTGGCTTAAGATGTCATATGTCAGAAATTTCTGAAGGGCTGAGCTGGCTGTTGTGTCTCCAATACACATAGGCTCAGCAGAGGAGTCTGGGTCTGGGAAATCCACCCCTGAAATATGCAAAAAAAAACTTAGGAGAGTCCAGCCATATAGTAGATGCTCAGCAAATATATAAAAGTAAATTGCTCACTTATCTTCTTCTTTTTTTTTTTTTTTTGTTAGTTTGTTTTCCTCCTGGTCATTTATTTGCTTATTAAAGTATAAACTAAAAAGTATACACAGATTTATGACAATGCTTATTTGTGAAGAAGGAGATAAGTCTAGGAATAAAGTATAAATGGGATTTGAACATTATCATTAATATTTTATTGCATTTATTTAAATATATAAAACAAATATAAGACACCTTTAATATTAAAACACCCTATGCGGTGAGAACAAAGATGTTTGCATATTATTTTCTGAACTTGTTAGTATAAAAACAAAAACCTCAAAATATCTGAACATTTTAAGTATTTGTTTTTCATTGGCTGTCTTTTACAATAGCATATAAATAGTTAAGACAATAGACTTAAGCAAATAATTAATCATAAAACTTAGAAACAGAGTATCCAGATTTCCTGTCATCTAAATGGCATTAACTGTGAGTGGCAGACCAAGTGTTACATATGATGTCACCTGTATTCTAGTGAAGCAACCATGAGAGTATCCAGCCAAGCTTAAAAATGCAAAAGACCTGAAGTTAGCATTTGGGGGAGAAAAACAGTGTAAGTGTGACATTTTCTCCCCTGTTATTCTTTTAACAACTAAAATTTCAGGGAGAGGCACTTGCTCACATCAGCAAGAAGGGCAGAGCCAGCCAGCTGGGCCTGTCAGCTGTTCAGGGATATTTATTTCCTCTACTTACTGAGCTTGCTCTAGGGTGGGGGTCCTTACAGCCTGGGATGTAAGACACTGCCCTGATTTTGATAAACTCATCTTATTCACTCTGTAAAGATAATTTTATGTTGCCCCAAATTTCAGTTTCAAAATTATAAGCAAAGTGTCAGTAATAAACTTTACAATAGTAAAATGGTTTATTAAAATTATATAGTAAGATATTGTCTCAGCCCTTAGAAAACAAATTTGATGTTTTTACTCTTTTGAAATAGTTAATTATGTCACTCAGTTGTTAGAAAAATGTATCCCCAGTTCTCTCCTTCAATGCTACCTCCCTTTATATATTAGGATGACTCTGAGGAATTCTTTATTTTCTTTATTTTTTGGAGACAGAGTCTCAGTATGTCACCCTCAGTAGAGTGCTGTTACGTCGCAGCTCACAGCAACCTCAAACTCTTGGGCTTAAGCAATTCTTTTGCCTCAGCCTCCCAACCTGGGACTACAGGGCCCACCACAACGCTGACTATTTTTGTTGTTGGTGCAGTTGTCATTGTTGTTTAGCAGGCCCTAGCCGGGTTGGAACCGGGCTGCCTCGGTGTATGTGACTAACGCCATAACCGCTGAGCTACGAGTGCCAAGCTGGCTCTGAGGAATTATAAGCTCTTTCACTATTTGCCAGAATGGAGAATGAGTGGATGATACCCATGCTACCAGTGTTACTCTAAAGAAGCAGGTGGAGTGGTTGAGTTTATCTTCCTTTTTATTTGTTACAACACTTACTATAAAACATTTGATCAGCTATAACTACATAGTACATTTAGTCCATCAACCAGAAAGAATTCTAGCTTGTTGAATAGAATAAAATTTTTTATTGACAACACTCAATACTCTTAAAATACATCCAAATGATATAAAAAGGAGTATGGGTATTTTAGAAATATAAGGCAAATAGGACTAAAGTGGGCTTCAAAGGAAACTAGGAACAGAGACCACATCATGTTTTATGAGTTAAACTTTAAAAAGAAAGATAACTAATTTTTTAAAAACTAAACTAAAAACAGCAATTTTAACCATGGGTATTATATAAAATAAGCAGAGCTTTTACAATATTAGCCAAGAGTGATACTAGAGAGAAAATAAATAAAATATATGAAAATATATTTGCTTTAAAAGAGATCCTACATATTTAATTCTCTTTATGTTTGTCTTTAAAAGACATATATAAAAAGAGATCTTGGCAAAGGTAACCAACCATGTTAAAATAATGAAGATATATATAAAACATAAATTTACTTTAAAGAGAAATGCATATAAACCTTGACGTTTATCTAAATATGATAAAACCTTAATGGCGAATGGACTTTAAAAAATGTTTCATGTTAATTTGGAGTTCTGAGTTATGGACTGAAGTAGGTAAGAAGAATTATTCTAGTGGAAAAAATGGAAAGTTCCCAGAAGTTACTGACATAATTATGGCATAATGGGAACAACTTTCCACATTCCGCAGGCCAGTAGAAATGTAGACATTTAACACGCAAAGTACAAAAATAATGAACCCTCCCCAAACCCAAATGTATTAAACGTCATATGATTGATAGAGTAGAAATTACACATTATTTTGATTTCTTAATTTTTTTGATAGAAGAAATGGCATTTTATGTTTTTGATCAAATGAGTATTGCAACATAAGCTATAAAGTTAGTTCAAAGCTGGAAAGTCAAGTAAAGTGAGTAATGAAAGAAGAGTCTAGTTATGTTTTGAGACCCCAAATTGCTTAGAACTGATTAATTTGCATAAAACTAAAATGCCTTAAGTGGCAAAGGGATGAACAAGAGTTGATTCACCATTCTTGAATTAATATTTGGTAAGGCAAAATTAAGGGGATAAATTTATCCTACCCTTGATGATGAGGAAAACCAGCAAAGTAAGAGCAGTTACTTTATGACAACATCACTTCTTTTCTTTCCTCTTTAAGATGAATCATCCTGTAGTTTGAGACTGAGAGCTATCAGCTTCAGCAGGAGGCTTCAGAGGAAATGAAATCTTCATTGTTACACAGAGGTTAGGAGAGGGTACAAAACCAAGGAGCTAGTGGATATTGAGAGGAGGGAACAAAGGACGGATGGATAAGTGCACTTTAAGTATTATATTTAATGGAAATGGAAACAAAAGCCACTGCGAGTTGTCTGATGAGTCTGCAACCCTCTACACAAATTCAGCCAAGTAAACCTTTGACTGTGGGTTTGACACTGTGCAGTGGGCTCTGGGATTCCTTTAAAGCTTGAAGTCTTGATTAAGGGCCACAGATTATTTTAAAATGACTGCAGGGTCTAGAGTATGTTTATTTTTTATTTTATTATTATTATTATTATTCGAGACAGTCTCACTATATCGCCCTCCATAGAGTGCTGTAGAGTCACAGCTCACAGCAACCACAAACTCTTGAGTTTACCTCAATCTCCCAGGTGGCTGGGACTACAGGTGCCCACCACAATTCCCGGCTATTTTTTTGTTGCAGTTCTTTAGCTGGCCCTGGCCAGGTTCGAACCCACCACCCTCAATGTACATGGCTGGCGCCGAAACCACTGTGCTACAGGCACCGAGCCTAGAGTAAGTTTTAAAAAGTGAGATGGTTAAGTTGTAAAGGACCAGAGAATAGAGAGGAAATTGGCCACAATGACAGACAGCCCACACATGTCACTGTCGAGCAGAGGGTTGAAAACTGCAGATGGATGTCCACCTGTGGACGGAGCCTCTAGGAGCGTGCACAGCAGATCATCAGAGAACTGACATGGATACTCCGAGGGAAGGAGGTAGGGATGAGGAGTTCTGCTTGCCAAGATTGGAAAGTACCTTGGGGAGATGCTACTTGTGGGGTAGCAAGTGACAAGGGAGAGAACCCCAGTGTCCCTGAAGGAACACTGTAACTTGAGCTGTGAAGGAGCCCCACCACCAGCATGGGCCTCTGCACTGCTCAAGGGACTGCCTAGATATGTTACAGTAAAGTTGCCTCAGACAGCAGGCTCTGCAGAGATGTGTTGGCCTCAGTTCCATCAGAAGCCACAGCTGATGCCACTCTGAGCTCTCAGGTCTGACGCTCCCTGTCTACACAGGTTGGCTTTGCTCCAGCTGCCCAGTACCACCCCTTGCTGGGTCAGGGAGGGAGCAAGGAGAGCAGATACTCCTGCATGTCTATGAGTGCGATTCCACCCAGGGAACACAAATGGGCTTGGGAGGTCCCATGGGAGCAGCCTCAGTGGGGCTTCTGTGAAGAGAGCCAGCGCCCCCTTCCCCATGCATGCCAAGAAGTGGAGCAAGCCCCCCGCTTGTGAACTGCCATCCGAGGCCCACACCCCCACACACCCGAGCAGCAAGGGGAGGTCCATGGGATACCGGAATTTCGTCTTCAGTAGGGTCTTTGTCTGGGTGATCAGAAGAATAAATCCTTGGACCACATCAGGTCACAGACAGGATTTATTTACAGAAAGGAATACAAAAAACCCCAAAGCTCCTGGCAGAGGCAGAAAACCCAAGTCTGGGGAGAAAAGCTCTCTCTCTTGCTCTCTGAGTCCCTCTGGGCTCTTTGTCCAGGGGTGTTTATATGGTCACATGGGTCCTCTGTAGTTACATTCAGCGGGGCTCTGTAGTTACATTCAGCTCTCAGGGGTCCTCTCTCTAGTTACATTTATCGAGGCTCTGTAGTTAGTTCAGCGCGCAGGGGTCCTCTGTAGTTACATTCAGCGGGGCTGTACTTCATTCAGTGTACATGGGTCCTCTGTAATTACATTTAGCCCGGACTGGGTAGTTACATTTAACCTGTGTGGGTCCTCTGTAGTTACATTTAGCTGGGACTGATTAGCAAATGAATCGCTACGATCCCTTTCATTCCCAGGCCTAGGAAATTTACATGAAATTGACCAGACCTAGGAAAGGGGGGGTTCCCTGTTCAGCCCCAAGTGCAAGGGGAGGGAGACCTAAGGTGCAGGTGTCTCCCCAGCACTTGTCTGGCCCTTCCGGCTACTAGAGTCTTCTACTGGGCCCCCCTCCCTACCCTCTAGCCCACTGGTTCCTCTGCTGGCTGCCACCAGCCAACACCACCAGGGCAGAGGCAGGTCCTCCAGCTCAGCTCCACGGAGCTGGCTGGGGAGCCACCGGTCTTGTATCACGTGCACCTGTGTGCCAACTGGTGGCCCCCACTGCCATGAGCCCACATCCTGCCTGGAGGAACAAGCCCCTGGTCTGTGTGCCACGGGAAAGTCCAGGCCTCTGTATTATACGTGCAGAGGCTGTGCCTCCTGGCCCTGTACACTGACGAGTGGGCCACAGCCTTGCTGACCTGCGTGCCTTCCAGTGAGCCACGCCTCCTGGCTTTGCTCATCAGCTGACAGGGGTGTCCCTTGCCCTGCCGCAGCCCCACAGGCCTGTGTGTCTCACAGCAGGCCAGTCCACTCCGTCTTGGGCACCAGCCGGCAGACCGCACCCCATCAGCACCACATGATGCCGTGTGGGCCGTCAGGTCTCCATCGTGACTCCAGCCACAAGACACACACACACACACACACACACACACACACACACACACACACACACACACACACACACACGGACACCGTCACATACCAGTATTATACCTAGACCCGATTTAAGCATTATATAAGCTATCTATGTAACAAACATTCTCGAACTCCCTTAATACAGTGAAATAAAAGCAAAAAAAAAAATCTAAAAGGAATAGAAAATTGAAATGATAATAGCTAGTTTCAGGAGAAGTAGCAGGTGGAGGAATACCTGCCACCTAGGAGCCAATTGCTGCCAAGAGGCTCTGTTGGCCAGAGGGACTAATGGTCTTCTCTTATTTCTTTTCCCCTCTCTTTACCTCCCCTCTTCTCCCTTCCAATTATATTTCCTTCCATTTTCTCCTTTATTCCCCCCCCCGCCGTGTTCTACTTTTCTTTTTCTCTTCTTTTTCTTTTTGTTTGCATTTTTTTCAACGGAAGTGAAAAGAAAGATTTTATGCAGTCTGCCAAATTTTCAATGCTGCCAACTAACTGTAAGGAAAGTAGCATTGGAAGGCCGCATAAAACATGCATGTCAGTATAGACATAATTCATTTTCTGCCATTTTCAATCTCTGGTCTAACTAGTTCGATGCTACCATTTAAGTTATTTAATTAGTTTTGGATCAAGAACAATCCACAATGTTGCTGATGAGTTTCTTGTTCCATTAAGATAGCAAATGTTAAATAGAATTGAGAGGATCCAAAGGAGCTGATTTCTCTCAGCATTCTCTGAGGGCAGACTTAGGAAATGGCACTCACGGCGTGTTCATCTGGGAATGGCTTTTTACTCCACTGACTATTAACAAAAGAGCATCTTCTTTTACCATTGTTTTATATAGTGTGTGGCTGTAAATTGGGAATTGTCACAGATATATGATTAAGAGAATAAGGAAATTATTCAGAAGATCTTCAAAGATTTCTTAAGAGGAAGATCAATTATGCCAAGATTGCCTTTTGTAAGGAACTCTGTTTAAACCCCACTGCCAGAAGCACAAGGAACTAGACCGCACAGAATCAAAGATGTTAAATTGTAAAGAACAATCCTGCCAGTCCCTCAGGAGATGGCCTAGATAAAGCAATAGTTAGTTTTCATCTTTAATTTAAATACTTCCAAGACAGGGTGAAATTCATTATTAACGTCTTCATTGTGGTTCATCTGTTTTAAACTGTATGTTTAACTAAGCTGGCTACTCTATGTGTGAAATTATAATTCCTTTCATTGTCATGAGTGCCCTGTGAAATCTTTGCCATTTGACTTGTTTTATAGAAAATAATTAATCATATTCTTAGTCATTAAATATTTGCTTAACGTCCAGAAATACAAGCAGCTTTATAACTTAAATGAAGAGGTTTTCTCTTTTCAGGTAGAGTTTTCACCATCTTTTTGGATCCCTTAGTCTGGCACAGAACATGGAACGTCTACGAGCTTGTTGAACCTTTGTCAAATTAAATTAATTAAAACTTAGTTTGTGATGTAGTCAGAGGCTACTAGAAAAGTAGGGCAGATAGATGAAACAAAGACACATATCTTTATGTTTATATTGATGATATTTACAGCAAATAATGACAAGTATATTTAATATTTTTGGAAGATAAAACTTCATGGTTTCCATATTTCACTGCTGCAGTACAGTATTTATAAAAAGAAACTAAAAAAATATAAGTATTCCATTTTATAATTTTTTGCAAAGGGATGTAGCCATGCTGATGCTGCATTTTATTTGTTGTTGTTATTTACACTGAGTGGCTTTTTCTTTGTAAAACTGACTTTTTACCGTATCCTTTAACTACTAAAGTGGCCTGACCTTGTCAGTCACATTTCTAAGAGTTAATTTCATAGCAGCCTTGGAAAATACTGTTAACAATTTCTATGTTTGAAATGGTTGGGACTTTGATCAAATAAAAAATATTTAAAAATATAGGTTGTAACTTTTCTCCACAGCCACATCATCAATATAATTATATGACTTTTAAGAATTTTGCTAATATTAGGGATCTCTGAACACAGGAGGGTAGCAACCACAATAGATTAGGTTGTGCTGTATAAAAACACGATCCAAATCTCTGTGGCTTGGACAAAAATTTTTTTTTTTTTTTTTTTTTTTGCTTCTACCACGCTGGTTGCAAGTTGCTAAGACTTATCTTGTGTATTATAAGCCCTCTAGAATAAGTTAATAAGCCAGCTACCACCTGGAATACTGCCACTATTTTTGCCATACTGGAATACTGCCATTATGGCAGGGGAAGAGCATGTTGGATGGATGAGCATTGTAATGCTTATAGTTCATAGGAACTGAATTACATTTGCTAGGGCTGCCATAACAAAGAACAGAACTGTATTTTCTTCAGGCTGAAAGGCAGAAATCAGGGTTCTTTCTCCCAAAGTCTCTCTCCCTGGCTTGTAGATCACTCCTTCTGTCTTCTTATCATCTTCTCCCCTTAGCTATCTGGGCCCTGATCTCTTCTCATGAGAACAGCAGTCATGTTGAATTAGGGTCCTTTGTAATGACCTTTTAATATTATTCAGCATTTTAAAGATCCTATCTACTAATATAGTCATGTTCCAGGCACTAGGGGTTAGGACTTGAACATATGAAACTCAGCGGATACAATTCAGCCCATAACAGGGCCCTGTCAAATGAGGGTAAGAGGTAGGTGAGTATCTTACGTAACTACTGCAAATATGTCTTATGTACTATGTTAACACATCTGACATGTAGGTGGTATTTAATACAAGAAAAATATTCCTAATAAAATATTAATACATTAACACAGGGGTTCATATCTGTAATCCTAGCACTCTGGGAAGCTGAGGCAGAAGGATTGTTTAAAGTCTGGGGTTTGAGACCAGCCTGAGCAAAGTGAGACCCAACTCTACTAAAAACAGAAAAATTAGCTGGATGTGGTGGTCCATGCCTGTGGTCTTAGCTATTCAGGAGGCTGAGACAGGAAGATTCCTTGAACCCAGGAATTTGGAGGTTGCTGTGAGCTAGGCTGAGGCCATGGCACTCCAGCCCAGGCAACAGGGTGAGACTCTGTCTTAAAATATAAATAAATAAATAAACAAATGAATAAAACATAGCCCAACTTTTTTCTTAAATATTTGTATTTTTATACATGATCTACAAGTATAATTTTATACACAATATACTTTCTGCCATCTACTTTACTCAACGTGTGTGATATAAAGCTTTAAACAAAGGTATGCAGTATTTTTCCCCCTTTACATTAAAAGTGCTAAAAATTATCTGGTTGTTTTCTTCAGTGGTCTGTTTCTGTTGTCCTTTTATACATGAACTTCTACATGCCCTTTCCAGGAAATCACATGCCATCAATGATCAGAAATCGATTTATTTAAGAGAACAAAACCAGAAACCATCAGCAAAGCAGTCTGACAGGACTGATAGCTCATGTGGCTCATTAGAGCAGGAGTTAGCTCATCTTGGAATGAAACTTCCTCAATGAGCTTAGCTCCAGGGAAAATAGCAGGCAGTAATTCTGCAGGACAATTTATTCTCCCAATTTTCTTTTTCAAATGTTAACATGACGTTACATAGGACCGAGGGAATTAAGGTACATTTTTTTCACCTACATGGATAAATTTGCCGATAATTTGTGCCATTCCTTAAGAAAATGAGAAGCCCCAATCTTCAGGGAATTTCTTTAAATACATCAAGGCAATAGGATCATTACCTCGTCTGTGGCTCATTTATGAGACAGTCTTATCTTTGGAGGCTGGAGACAGATACTGATCCGTTGTTTTAGCAATGGAGTAAGAACTTCAATTTAACAGTTGTGTAATAACATTATAATGGCATAGACTAGGATCAGACATGTTTATTATTTCACGTGTTGAGCAAATAGCCTTCTTATAATATTAATTCCCATACGATTAATTATTACAATCTCCTCAATATAAATAAGCTGAGTATGCAGGTAACTCATTTGTTAAAAAATAGAAAAGAGCCAATTTTAAAACTCTTGCAGTCAAGAACTCTGTTAGGCAATTTTATTTGAAATATTAGTCCTTTAATTTTATTACTTCTTGACATGCATTTTCAAAGTAGGAAACAAAGTTGTCTCAAGAAAGGAAACTTTCTTTATTTCTACAAAATTGAATGTAATTTCTAGCTCGAGATCACATTCTGCATGCTGGCAAAAAAAGTAATCTAGTAAATGTTAAATTTTATAAGTCACTTCTGGGTCTTGTAAATCATTTCAGGTTTCAGCTAAGTCGAATCCGGAATCCTCTGAAGTCATAAGGAAGTTTAACCTGCTCTACACCAGTCAGCGGGAGCCCTTCAGGGGCTTGTAGGTATTCTCAAACCTCCTGTTCCTCCTCAGGGCTCACGTGCAGGGTGCGCCTCTCATTCAAAAGGCAGTTGTCTCCTAGCACTCTGGAAGGCTGAGACAGGTGGATTGCTTCCAATCGGGAGTTTGAGACTAGCCTGACCAAGAGACAGACCCTGTCTCTACGGAAAATTGAAACAAACAAACAAAAAAACTAGCCAGGCATAGTGGTACATGCTTGTAGCACCAGCCACTCTGTAGGCTGAGGCAAGAGGATTGCTCAAGCCAGAGAGTTAGAGATTTCTGTGAGCCGTGATACCAGGTGTCAGGGCACTCTACCCAGGGTGACAGAGATAGAGTAAGACTCTGTCTTTAAAAAAAAAAAAAAAAAAAAAAGAGGCTCAGCGTCTATAGTTTACTGGCTGGGGAGCTGGTGGATTCGAACCCACTAAACAATGACAACTACAACAAGAAAATATCCAGGCGTTGTGGTGGGCGCCTATAGCCCCAGCTACCTGGGAGGCTGAGGCAAGAGAATTGCATAAGCCCAAGAGTTTGAGGTTGCTGTGAACTGTGATGCCACTGCACTCTACCGAGGGCGACATAATGAGACTCTGTCTAAAAAAAAACAAAAAACAAAAACCTGAGACCCTGCGACCTTAGCCGCCTCCCACTGTTCCACTGTCCCATCGTTCCACTGTCCAGTTCGCCTGCAGTTACCTCTTAGAGTTTCTGACTTTTCTACAGCTTGGCACTTCCTAGGCCGTAACCCAGGAAACTAGGAAAAGATTCTCTATTCTGTCAGATACACCAAAATCCTTAATTGAATTCCAGATTTGACCTCCCCTTGGGGTCGGGGTCAGCGTAGGGTGTATAGTGCTCAAGCACATTCAGATTTCTCATGACTGCCTTTACAACTACTTTCTTCCTCTCCTCAAGGAATCTTATTTCATCTGGGAATGGGGTTGGGTAGACTAGTCTCATAAAATCAACACACCTTTTGTTATTCTGTCTCTTACATAAACTGAGGCTTTAAGTATTGAAGTTAAAAGGTGGTGTCATTGTCTTCTGGTGATGGGTATTACCCTTTCCTTGGGACAGTGACCATCTTGGAAGGAGGAAGGAGGGCCTCTGTGCAGTAAGAGATTGTCAGGACTGAAAAATAAAAGCAGAATGGGAATACTGCTCCTCTGCTGGTTTATAGAGTAGGGATTCCGGGGGAGGTATTTATTCTGTGAGCTGGAACGATTATGGGGTTTAGAGCTGGGTGTTTTCCTATAAACTTCTTTGTCACATTTTCTAATATTTGAAATTAATGAGAGATTTAAAAAATATTTAATTTTAGAGTTACACATAAATTATTCACATTGTTTAATATATAATCTTAGGGTAATATATGGTAGCTATCATTATTCGTATAAGAACTATTTGTTATACAGTGTAGGTCATGATTTTTTTTACACCTACATCTGCGTTGGCTTCTACATATATAACTTGAAAAAGCTATTTCTAATGGCCTCAGTTTACGGTTTTAAAGTCCATATTTTTTATTATTATGGATCAGGCAGAGTTAAGTAGATTTCCTTGGACTCAATTTCTTTTACATCAATTTTTCCCCTCTTATTCTCAATCCACTTTCTGAAAGCCATGCCCTTATAGTCCAGGACAGCTAAGTGGATTTCAAAGGCCCAATTTTCTTTATATCATTATGGTTGTACATTTGAATTCTATAGTAATATTCTTTCATCTTGCCATTTTGTTTTAATTCTTTCCTTTCCTGCTTGATGTAAAATGTTTCCCATAAATGATTTTGCATGGAATTTGAAAATAGCTTTTCCTCTGGCTGCAATTTTATGAAATAGTAGATAATAAAAAACTTAAATGAGATGATATAGGATCTAGTTTTGGGCAAGTCTCTTCGCTATATGGGGCTTTCATTGCCTCGCCTATTAAATAATTAAGCTGAATTCGGTAATCTCCAAGAGTTTTCTTGCAGATCCAAGCTGTGTTCTATCTGTATTTTAGAAAGATTGAACTTAACAGTTATCAACCATCTCTGCTTTAGGCACTATTCTAGGCATTTCATATATGATCCCTTATTTGCTATTCACCCTAAGATAAGATAGTACCATTTTCATTCTACAGATTAGGAAACTAAAGATCAGAAGAGCTGAGTGACTTGCACTGGGTTATACAACTAGTAAGTGGAGAGCCAGGTCTTTCTGTCTCCAAATGTCTTTGTTTTTATCTACTATCGCGATAGTGCTCCTAAAGGAAGAGAAATGAGAGTTAGAAGATGAAATAAAGTATCCAGCTCAGTCCTGAAAATTAGAGGAATAATATTTTCTAAATATAATTGTAGCATTAACTAAATCATTGATTTTAGTTTTTTATGGGTTATACACATATATCAATGGTATAATTATAATTTTGATAGAATTATCAAATTACATTCTATAATTACCTTTGAAAACCACATTTTATTTACTACTGTACTTAAGAAAGTTGAAGGAAAGTAACAAAAGCAGTAAAATGGTTAGTTAATACTGACCTATGTATCTGGGAGTGAAGCTGAAAGCTGGTTCTGTAAGGATTAAGGACACACAGGCTGATAAGAAAGTGAAGTTTCATACATCCAAAAAAATGCAGAAAGTGGTTTTTTACTAAAAATAATCTGATTAAAATAGGCTGCAGGCTTGTGTACAGGTATGCTGTCCTCTTCATGAATTATTCTTATGGTTTTGTTTTATGGATGTTTGTCACCTCGGGGGGAGTTATCTTGTGGCATGTCATAAGATTCTTTATTTAGGCTTACAAATTTTCATCTATGACTTGGATGAAGGGACATTTATCAGATTTGTAAATGGCACAGTACTGTCAAGGGAATCTAATATTTTAGGTGATAGAATCAAGGTTGAAGAGTTTTATCCAACAGCTTTAACTTGTATGCTCAAATTAGTACGAATGTTAACAGATAAACTTTGAAATTCTAAATTTATAATAAAAAAACAATTTGCAGAAGTATTGGACTGAGATACTTGTCTAAACAGAAGTTCGGATTGAGTTTACATTAAAGTTTAATGTGAGCCCATAGTGATAAGAAAATGTTGTGATATGACTTTTTTTTTGTTCTTAAATATCTAGATTAGGGCTTCTCAAACTGTGACCTAGCAAATTCAGGTCAGAATGCTTTGAAATATTTTTGAAATATTCAGATTCTGAATCCTACTTTGTGAATATTCTCTTTCATCTTTGAAACTGCATTTTCAAACAGATATTGTTAATTCTAAGTCCACCCAGAATCAGACATCCATTTGCAAATGATTAAGATAATGTGTTTTGTAAGGGAGCAAATAAGAAATTGGGATTATTTATCCTGTGAAGGGGAAGACTAACAAGGATGATAATAACAGCCTTCAAGTATGAGAGGGGCTTTCATTTGGAAGCAGACGATAAAGCCAATAAAATTAAAGGGTTAAATATTATGGCATGATAACTAAAATATCACCTAAGGTAGGTGGTTCAATCAGATAAAATATGTACATGTACAAATGCAAGGCTGTAATCTCCTGATATTATTTAGGAAGAGATTGGGAAGGTCATCTTTCAGGAATACTTCTCATTTTCGTAGGCTTTTATTAGATGATCTCTAGTATCTCCCTTTTTGAAGAATTTTTGTGCTTTCATTTAGTTTTTGTTTCTTCCAATCTCATCGGTAGATAACTCATGATTTCTACATTAATATTTTAAAAGAAAGAATAGAAACCCTTTACTTAGGATGATCCTGTCTGAGTTATTAGATAAATTAAAATTTGGTTTGATCTAAAATCTAACGGACAAACTATGACTTTCTCAACTTACTCTGGAAGATATAATCCACTGCAAATATTTAATCAAAACTAAATGTACTATAAATTGTTAAACATTTATAAAGCCAATAAATTGATATTTTGACTTAAGTGGAAAGGATATGATATATGTCATATTTTGTATGGAATACGTTTTATTGTTAAAAAATATGGACTATGTTCTGTTAACATGTCCTTTATATAGAGGGGTGAGGAATAAAAATCTACCTACCTATACAAGGCACACTATTCTGGTGACAGGCACACTGAAAGTCCTGATTTCTGCATTGTAAAACTCATCCACGTAACAAAAAACATCCATACCGTCTAAATCTATTGAAATTAAAACAAACCTCAATGACTACATAATACCATACACCTAAATTTAGGAGAAAACCTAGATATACGATTAGGTTAGTGTTATTCCTAAAAGCTGTTCCTTGGTAGACCCACTGCTAATAGATTTGGTCAGCATTTGCCAAGGATTTCTACAGAGGGAACATTTGTACTGAAAAGAGAGATGGCATATCCAGTTCCACAAGGGGTGAAATCATTGATTTGTGTTAACTTTTTCCTGCTGGCATCTTCAAAACTGACTGAGCTAGCAAGAAATGCAGATCTATCTTATGATATCTTCATATGATTATATTTATTGCCCTTGGTATAAGGTTAAGACTTAATTGCGCTCTAGGATATATTTATTACCCTTGGTATAAGGTTGACTTAATTGCGATCTAGGATCAAAGTCTCATCAACATTATTTTAAAGTCAATTTAGTTCTTAAAGTGTTACGTTGCAACAGAGCTCGTAAGCTACTAAATTTTTACACTCCTTATGGTATATCTATTACATTTCTAGATAATAAATCCTAAAGTGATTTAATGCTATTTGCTGGGAATTGAATCTATTAAGTTTTCAGCTGACGATTATAAAAATATATTTTTAAAAAAAAAAACTTTGTCAATGAATTAACATCTACTTTGAGTAGAGTGCGTACATTGTAAGAATGTCCTAAAAATACAGGTGCTAAGCATGACACCACATGTACCTTGATGTATTGCATATTCTATGCACTCAAATTGCTTATGTGATAGTTGGGAAGAAAAGACATAGACATGAGATAAATTGCCCATCTCTCCATAGAGTACAGTTTATGAAGCATAATTAAATATATTTAAAATACGTTATTAAGGAGTAAAGAGAATAGGAATGGCAAGGAAGGGTAGAACTATTGAATCCTGTTTTCCACCATTTCTAATTTTGAGAAGGTAGAGAGAAACGTACTCCAGAAACTTAAAATAAAGCAAATGAAATTAGAAAGTTAAAGTATGGACATTGCCACGTAGGGTTAAGAACACAGACTTGCAAAGACTAACTCAAGAAAGAATGATTTGCTCACTTGGAAGATTTGCTGTAACATGATTATTGTATTAACATGTCTAAAGACAGATTATGTCCTGTGGGAGAAGTGCTTCTTGGCCTTGGGGGATGGGTTGGGGGAGGTCTCAGAGGCAAACGTGGCTGCCGCTGGGTCTTTAGATCCTCTCTCTGGGTGAAAGGGTTCGGGATCCACAGGATCATTCTGTCCGGGACAGGCACATGTATGTCTCAGGTCTGAGTGGGACATGTCAGATTTTCTTAGCCTATATTTTGTTTTGCTAACAATTTTTAAATTTGTATTATTTTTAAAGTGATAAGTACTTAAAGGTAAATGTCTATCTGTATAGGGTACCTTACAAAAGTCCCAGCTCATTTTTCGCCCAGCCTGCCTTCAGGGAGTCCTCCCTCTGCCCACCTTCATCTCACTGAGCTGATTTCTTTTAGCGTTGACATCATGTAGCATTTACATTAGTTCTTGTTGCTATTTGTTACTTACATCTTCGCATGTGGTGTGTTGACAGCCTATTAAGAGTGATGTGTACAATGCACACCCTCTGGGGGATGGACACAACTATAACCTTGACTCAAACTGTGCAAAAGTAATGTAGTAACTAAAGCATTTGTACCTCCATAACATTCTGAAATTAAAAAAAAGAAAAGGAAGGGCGGCGCCTGTGGCTCAGTGAGTAGGGCGCCGGCCCCATATGCCGAGGGTGGCGGGTTCAAACCCAGCCCCGGCCAAACTGCAACAAAAAAATAGCCAGGTGCTGTGGGCGGGCACCTGTAGTCCCAGCTACTCGGGAGGCTGAGGCAAGAGAATCGCTTAAGCCCAAGAGCTGGAGGTTGCTGTGAGCTGTGTGATACCATGGCACTCTACCAAGGGCCATAAAGTGAGACTCTGTCTCTACAAAAAAAAAAAAGAAAAGGAATGATGTTGATTTAGCTCTTTTGGCTCCCCTTTACTTGACCTTGGTACATGCACTTGCCTCCCCCATCCTCCAACTCAGCTGTGTTATGATTTTGTTTTTATCTCCATCCAGTTTTTATTAAGATATGAAAATATTGCTGGGCACAGTGGCTCATGCCTATAATCCCTGCACTGTGGGAGGCTGAGGAAGAAGAATTGCTTGAGCTCAGAAGTTAGATACTTGCTTGAGCGAGAGTGAGACCCCACTCTTAAAAAAAAATGAAAATACCCAGAATAGTGTGCCTTGTGTGAAAATATTAACAGGTGAATGTTCTAATATAACAGCAATTTTCATTTCATTTTGTTGTTGCTGTTGTTGAGACAGAATTTCACCCTATGCCCTGAGCAGAGTGCAATTATTTTCCCCTCTTTTTCTTGTTGAGGGTTATGTTTTAAGAAGAAAATATCTCATGTTTTATAGTGTGTATAGGCACCTAAACTGCTTCTGGGTCATTCATTTCCTTATTTCCTTGATGTATTTCTATGGAAGTGGGTAATCAGCACACTGGAGCCCATGTTACATGGTTCCTTCATTCTGAATGACCATAAGTAATAAATTAAGCAACTTTTCACCGTTTTGTATCTCTGAAAAAAAGGTGGACTTCGGTTGTTTTCTAAGCCCATTAGGACACACAATAATCCTCAGATTCCCATTTCTCGGATAGTGTGCAGACAGAAAATATTGGTATGAGAAGGTCCAAGAAATGTACTGGGAATGAGGCCTGTGAAAGATAAAGGGAAAGTGATCAGGAATCCCAGCAACATCTGCAGACTCTGATGTAGCTCTGATACCTATGAAAAGAGAGAAGGAGGAGGACTAAGAAACAGGACCTTCAATCTTGGTGTGGCCCTGAAAAGGTCCTGGCTAGCTTTCAGGTCAAGTTCATAATCTGTCCATAAGCAAGTCTTACATGTGGCAGACATGGCCTGGACTCTAGCCATGCTCAGTTATTGGTTGGGCCTACCCAGTAGAAAGAGGCCTTGGCACATCTTGCCTCCTTCCTTGTAGCTGATAAGAAAGATTTTTTCTTGGAAGAGTTGCCCTAGCAGCTTATCTCTCCATGGCCACCAGACAGCCACTTCTGGGTCTAGTTTCTGCTATACCAACAACCTTAATTTTAAGCATCAGAAATGTATTCCAGAATGCATTTATTGAAACAAACTTATGGGAAAGTTATCAGGCCATCACAGAACTGTTTAAAGACTTGGAGAATGAGGTTGAGGAAATGGGTTAGAAAAAAGGGACATAGGGCAGTCAGTATTTCAAACACAGGAATAGTCCAGTGAGGAAAGAAAAGCCATTGACGTGGAAACAAAGGAGGCTGTAGCCAGCGCCGATTTCTACCGTGGCTCCAGAGCTGGGTGTTTCAGGCAGAACTGGTTAGCAAGGCAGAGTCCCTATGAGGGAGATCAATTAAAGGCCCCCCCATACTATACAGGGAACTTAGTACAAGGTTTTGGGGGAGACTGAAAGCCACACAGGGTTTCACTGGCAAGGTGGGGGGTGTGTTGATAGTACCACCCTTAGAGCAGGCAGAGGTAGGGAAGGACCACCGGGCTCTTAAGAACCGGCAGGAGCCGAAACTACAGAAGAGATGAATCTACTATTGTGGATTCCACAGGAAATAGAGAAAGAGAGAGAGATGAATGTTCATTTTTATTTTCTTTCCCCTTGCCCTCCAGTCTCCCTCCAGTACCTCCTGTTGCCTGATCTTAACTGGAAATGAATTGTCAGAGATCTTAGAAAAGGTAATTAGAGAGGGAACAAAACTTACAACAAATGAATGGTAATCTGGCAGTGAGGGTGTGCGTGCTCTTTCCCTGGGTATTGTATTTGGAAGCCTTGCAGAGAAGCACTGCCTGGTAGAAAATGTCCACACCAACTTTCTGATTGAGTCATTTGAACCCCTGTACATTAACGGCTTCCTCTGCAGTGGGGTCCTCAGTAAGTGTCCATGGACAGAATATTCCCAGAGTTTGGACCTTGTCTTGAGCTGTGCATCTTTTTGCATTAACCATGGAGCTTCTAGCTCCTTCTGAATGCTAGAAAAATCCAATCTGTTAGCCATGGACCAGAAATTGGGACATACTTCACACTAGGCTCTTGCTCTGTCATGTAGTACAGACAGCAGGTATACGCTAAAACTTTCATCCTAGTGGAAACACATCAACTTTCATCTGCCCTTTTCTACTCTTTTGATTTCTGTAGTTTCACATCTGGAACAGCAGGTGCAACCAGAAATTCCACCTAATTAAACTTACAATAATTTGTTCTCAAAGACCCATCTGTCTTCGAACCTGGCTAGATCAGAGAGTTAGACGGGTTGTCTTATAAATCTTCACTCTGAATCTTTACAGTCTTTGAGGGTGGCACTTATCTCTGATTTTTCTCATGATACAACTTTTCATTTACTATCTTCTTAGAGAAGATGCACTATAATAGCTAGGCTCCTTCTTCTATAATAACTCAATTTCAAGATTCTGCCAAATTCTTATACTATTTTCAGAAACCATATACTCTGAAAACAGAGAAGCCAAACAGAGGGAGTGTTCAGTGTCTGTTCAGTCTGCTTTGTGTTGCTACAAAGAAATAATCGAGGCTGGGTAATTTACATGGAAAAGAGGTTTATTTGGCTCACAGTTCTGTGGACTATCCAAGAAGCATGGCGCCAGTTTCCACTTCTGGTGAGGACCGTGGGGAGCTGCTATTCAAGGCAGGAGTCAAAGGGGAATCAGGCACGTCCCAGGGCAGGAGAGGAACTGGAGCTGAGGCGGGAGGGCCGCGTTTCTTTAAACAGCCAATTCTCGCGAGAACTAATCCAGTGAGAACTCACTGGTTATCACTGGCCGGGCACCATGACATTGGTGAGATTCCGCCAGTGATTCTCCCGCTAGCAACCCAACCCCCTCCCCCTGGGTCCGCCTCCAACCTTGGGGGATCCACGTTAGTGTCCCAGTGGGTATAACGTGAGGCAAATAGAGGCAAAAATTGAACTTTACTTTATTTGTTAGCCTAGGAACTAGTAACAATTTAGAGCTGGTGCCCAGTAGTAAACTTGACAAGATCCTTTGGAGAAGGCCAGGAGGTATATTCTCTATGTTTATACGTGATTTCATTTTAATATCTTTCCTTGGTAATACCTAAGATCCTCAAAATTCAAGGGTACCATGGCTGTTAAGGGATTTAGTACCCTTAAATGAGAAATTATGATTCTCCACTAAAGACTTCTGCACATTTCATTTGGAGAATTTTTAGCTATGTAAATATAACATGCAAAGCCGTATAAACACATGATTCTAGCATATATTCTATATTAAAGCTCAGTCGAGGAGCTTGCCATAAAAGTAATCGGAGGTTAAAGGGTGGTGATAATTATGATGTTTGGATGTCTAAAGTGGTTACCAATACAAATATCTTTTGACTCAACAACTTAGTAACTTTCTGTGTATTGAAATCAAGGAGCCCATTTCAACTGTAGCATGTCTAACATCCTAAGCCAAAAAAAATCACATATTCAAGAAATAATTTTTAGCTTCTTGTGTTCTAAGCAAGAGTCCCTTTCACAAAGCTGCAATATAAAGCATGACGTGGAGGCAGTGGGTGGGCCATAACTGACACACGGGCTCTAACATTCCTGTTCCACAGAGCATGACTTAGAGGCAATGGGCGGGCCATAGCTGACACATGGGCTCTAACATTCCTGTTCCACAGAGCGTGACGTGGAGGCAGTGGTAGGGCCATAACTGACACAGGGCTTTAACATTCCTGTTCCACAGAGCATGACTTAGAGGCAATGGGCGGGCCATAGCTGACACATGGGCTCTAACATTCCTGTTCCACAGAGCATGACGTGGAGGCAGTGGTAGGGCCATAACTGACACAGGGCTTTAACATTCCTGTTCCACAGAGCATGACTTAGAGGCAATGGGCGGGCCATAGCTGACACACGGGCTCTAACATTCCTGTTCCACAGAGCGTGACGTGGAGGCAGTGGGAGGGCCATAACTGACACAGGGCTCTAACATTCCTGTTCCACAGAGCATGACGTGGAGGCAGTGGGCGGGCCATAACTGACACAAGAGCTCTAACATTCCTGTTCCACAGAGCGTGACGTGGAGGCAGTGGGCGGGCCATAACTGACACAGGGCTCTAACATTTCTGTTCCACAGAGCGTGACGTGGAGGCAGTGGGCGGGCCATAACTGACACAAGGGCTCTAACATTTCTGTTCCACAGAGCGTGACGTGGAGGCAGTGGGCGGGCCATAACTGACACAAGAGCTCTAACATTCCTGTTCCACAGAGCGTGACGTGGAGGCAGTGGGCGGGCCATAACTGACACAGGGCTCTAACATTTCTGTTCCACAGAGCGTGACGTGGAGGCAGTGGGCGGGCCATAACTGACACAAGAGCTCTAACATTCCTGTTCCACAGAGCGTGACGTGGAGGCAGTGGGCGGGCCATAACTGACACAAGAGCTCTAACATTCCTGTTCCACAGAGCGTGACGTGGAGGCAGTGGGCGGGCCATAACTGACACAAGGGCTCTAACATTCCTGTTCCACAGAGCATGACTTAGAGGCAATGGGCGGGCCATAGCTGACACATGGGCTCTAACATTCCTGTTCCACAGAGCGTGACGTGGAGGCAGTGGTAGGGCCATAACTGACACAGGGCTTTAACATTCCTGTTCCACAGAGCATGACTTAGAGGCAATGGGCGGGCCATAGCTGACACATGGGCTCTAACATTCCTGTTCCACAGAGCATGACGTGGAGGCAGTGGTAGGGCCATAACTGACACAGGGCTTTAACATTCCTGTTCCACAGAGCATGACTTAGAGGCAATGGGCGGGCCATAGCTGACACACGGGCTCTAACATTCCTGTTCCACAGAGCGTGACGTGGAGGCAGTGGGAGGGCCATAACTGACACAGGGCTCTAACATTCCTGTTCCACAGAGCATGACGTGGAGGCAGTGGGCGGGCCATAACTGACACAAGAGCTCTAACATTCCTGTTCCACAGAGCGTGACATGGAGGCAGTGGGCGGGCCATAACTGACACAGGGCTCTAACATTTCTGTTCCACAGAGCGTGACGTGGAGGCAGTGGGCGGGCCATAACTGACACAAGGGCTCTAACATTTCTGTTCCACAGAGCGTGACGTGGAGGCAGTGGGCGGGCCATAACTGACACAAGAGCTCTAACATTCCTGTTCCACAGAGCGTGACGTGAAGGCAGTGGGCGGGCCATAACTGACACAAGGGCTCTAACATTTCTGTTCCACAGAGCGTGACGTGGAGGCAGTGGGCGGGCCATAACTGACACAAGAGCTCTAACATTCCTGTTCCACAGAGCGTGACGTGGAGGCAGTGGGCGGGCCATAACTGACACAAGGGCTCTAACATTTCTGTTCCACAGAGCGTGACGTGGAGGCAGTGGGAGGGCCATAACTGACACAGGGCTCTAACATTTCTGTTCCATGGAGCATTTAGATTCCTTATATACACCAGCCACATTGTTTCTCGGCATCTCAACATCTCAACTTTTCCCTAATGGGCACTCTTTAATAAAGATTTCATTTACCCATTTGAGAAAACCATTAGAACTGTTCTCTAAGGCTCAGGGTAATCCCTCGATCCTCAGCTGCAGTCAGTGCACCCGTATTAAAATTAGAGCCTCATCTAACATTGCATTCTTCCCCACTTACATTGCCATTAAATTAATTCTCCCTTTGGTTACCCAATTATTTGCTGATATAAAGTTAGCAAAGTTTAAGAATATTTGGCATGTGCCTCTTAGCTTCTCTAAAAATGACTTTCTAACTTTCTCTTTAGCATTTGGGAACAGGCTGTGACATGAGTCTGATTATGGGTCTGGAGACAATGTAGAGGGCAAAGATGGAGAAGAGAAAAAATTGGCTTCCTCTTTTAAGGTGACAGGGTCATCTGCATGGAAAAAATGCTTAAAGGAAATGGTTGACAGAACTGTTTTTGCTGAGAAAGTGTCTGTCCCCATTCTGGTCCCTTTTTCCCCGTCAGTGCCGTTGTATTCACATAGCAACCCTTGAACAGCTGTGAATTCACCTGATGTAAAACGTTGTAATTTCTAGGATAAAATTGAGTGTACAATTTATTTTCAAGATGTCTGTCTTGTGACATTGAAAGTTGGGCAAATCTTTTAACATAGACATAATCTTGGGGCTTCCACCTGTACCTTGAGCCAAAATAATAGATGTTTGGAGACTTGACCTTGTCATTCTGTTTTCTGAAGACACTGAGTGCTCTAAAGCACCTGCCCTTTCCTGTAGTCCTTGACTTTCTCATGCACTTTGTGTTTTGAAAGTACCAGTGAAGGCCCTGAAGTCTTGCCTCATTTCAAGGACATAATTTAATTGGCCATCGTGCCAAGCACACATGGGGTGGCAGATTACCATCCCTCCAATTGCGTTTTCCCAGTCTTCAGGCCAAATTACGTAAGATCACTGCAGTCTGTTGAATAGTGTCCCCCAGAAATTCACACCTACCTGGAATGTCACCATGTGACTTTATTTGGAAGTAGGGCCTCAACAAATGTAATTAGGAAAGGATAGAATGAAATCATAGTGGATTAGAGGGAGCCACAATCCAATGAGGGTGTCCTTGTAAGAGACAGAAAAGGACACACAGAAACTCAGAGGCCATATGAAGATGGGGGCAGAGATCACAGTCATATTGCTGCAAGCTGAGAAATGCCATGAGCCCCGCTGAGAAGCTGGAAGAAGCGAGAGAAATTCTCCCCGAGAGCCTTCGGAGGGGGTTTGGCCCTGACAAAACCTTGATTTCAAATGTCTTATGTCCACAACTATGAGATAATAAATTTCTGTCATTTTAAGCCATCATGAGTGTAGTAATTTATTACAGCACTATTAAGAAACTAATGTAATAAAAATTAGGATTGCCTTTTTTTTTGCCAAAATTACATGCACTATTGTGATTTAGCCTATTTCTGTACTAGGCAGTAGTCTCGTGTGCAAGCAAAAATCCCTAAAACAAAAATTGCTTCTTTCTGATTTAAAAAAGGGAGAAATTTAGTGAGGCACATGACTACACACAGAATCCCTGTGAAGGCTTGGGGAAGAGGCTCTGAAAGGGTGGAGGAATTTAGAGACTAGAAAGTCATTACAATGACCCAAACGGGCCATAGATGTGGGCTGGTGAGCAAGCAGGGCCTGTGCCACTGACCACAGAATGAAGAGCTGGCCCTCTTCAGCAGCTCTGGGCCCTTGCTGACACGGACAGTCATCCTCGCTGTCACTTCTCCCATGTCCCTGGACACTGTGGGTGCTTTTGCCTCCTTTACATGACTCTTCCCATATCATTATATACAAATTTAGAGCCTAATCTACGTCACTTTTCTGTGACCTAAGTGGCGGAAACACAAAATAAAGCATGAACCTGTGAGCATCTTTCCTTGGGAAAGGGTGAAGATTTCCCTCTACCAGATCTCATAAATGTTGGTGAGTGGAATGTATTTTTTTTTTTTTTTTTTTTGTAGAGACAGAGTTTCACTTTATGCCCTGGGTAGAGGGCTGTGGCATCACACAACTCACAGCAACCTCCAATCCTCCAATTCCTGGGCTTAGGCAATTCTCTTGCCTTAGCCTCCCGAGTAGCTGGGACTACAGGTGCCCACCACAATGCTAGGCTATTTTTTTTAAATTAAATCATAGCTGTGTACACTGATATATTCATGGGGCATCATTCACTAGCTTCACAGACCATTTACCAAGTTTCACATATACCCTTGTAAGATGCACTGCTGGTGTATTCCCACCAATCCCTTTCCCTCTACCCACCTCCCCCCTCCCTCCCCTCCCTTTTCCCCTTCCCCCTATTCTTAGGTTGTAACTGGGTTATAGCTTTCATGTGAAAACCCTAAATTAGTTTCATAGTAGGGCTGAGTACATTGGGTACTTTTTCTTCCGTTCTTGAGATACTTTACTAAGAATATGTTCCAGCTCCATCCACGTAAACATGAAAGAGGTAAAGTCTCCATCTTTGTTTAAGGCTGCATAATATTCCATGGTGTACATATACCACAATTTATTAATCCATTCGTGGATAGATGGGCACTTGGGCTTTTCCAAGACTTAGCAATTATGAATTGGGCTGCAATAAACATTCTGGTACAAATATCTTTGTTATGATGTGATTTTTGGTCTTCTGGGTATATGCCCAGTAGAGGGATTACAGGATTGAATGGCAGATCTATTTTTAGATCTCTAAGTGTTCTCCATATCTCTTTCCAAAAGGAATGTATTAATTTGCATTCCCACCAGCAGTGCAAAAGTGTTCCCTTTTCTCCACATCCATGCCAACATCTCTGGTCTTGGGATTTTGTGATATAGGCTAGTCTCACTGGAGTTAGATGGTATCTCAAAGTAGTTTTGATTTGCATTTCTCTGATGATTAAAGACGATGAGCATTTTTTCATATGTCTGAAGGCCATGCGCCTGTCTTCTTCAGAGAAGTTTCTCTTCAAATCCCTTGCCCAGCCTGCGATGGGATCCCTTGTTCTATTCTTGCTAATGCGTTTGAGTTCTCTGTAGATTCTGGTTATTAAACCTTTGTCAGAGACATAACCTGCAAATATCTTCTCCCATTCTGAGGGCTGTTTGCTTGCTCTACTTACTGTGTTCTTTGCTGTCCAGAAGCTTTTTAGTTTGATCAAGTCCCAGTAGTGTATTTTTGAAGCTGCTTTAATTGCCCCGGGGTCCTCCTCATAAAATACTCGCCCAGACTGATTTCTTCAAGGGTTTTCCCTGCACTCTCCTCTAGTATTTTTATAGTTTCATGTCTTAGGTTTAAATCTTTGATCCAGTGAGAATCTATCTTAGTTAATGGCGAAAGGTGTGGGTCCAGTTTCAGTCTTCTACAGGTTGCCAGCACCATTTGTTAAATAGGGAATCTTTTCCCCACTGAATGTTTTTAATTGGCTTGTCAAAGATTAAATAACGGTAAGTAGCTGGATTCATCTCTTGGTTGTCTATTCTGTTCCAGACATCTACTTCTCTGTTTTTGTGCCAATACCATGCTGTTTTGATCACTATTGATTTGTAGTATAGTCTGAGGTCTGGTAGCTTAATTCCTCCTGCTTTATTTTTATTTCTGAGTAATGTCTTGGCTATTTGAGGTTTTTTCTGATTCCATATAAAACGAAGAATTGTTTTTTCAAGATCTTTATAGTAAGACAGTGGAGCTTCAGTAGGGATTGCATTGAAATTATATATTGCTTTGGGTAGTATGGACATTTTAACAATGTTGATTCTTCTCAGCCATGAGCATGGTAAGTTTTTACATTTGTTAATATTTTCAGCTATTCCTTTTCTTAGAGTTTCATATTTCTCTTTATAGAGATCTTTCACATCCTTTGTTAGATAAATTCCCAAATATTTCATCTTCTTTGGCACTACTGTGAATGGGATAGAGTCCTTAACTGTTTTTTCAACTTGACTATTGTTGGTATATATAAAGGCTACTGATTTATGAATGTTGATTTTGTAACCTGAGATGCTGCTGTATTCCTTGATCACTTCTAAGAGTTTTGTAGTAGAGTCCCTACTGTTCTCCAGATATACAATCATATCATCTGCGAAGAGCGAAAGTTTGATCTCTTCTGACCCTATATGGATACCCTTGATCGCCTTCCCTTCCCTAATTGCGGTGGCTAAAACTTCCATTACAATCTTAAAAAGCAATGGAGACAATGGGCAGCCTTGTCTGGTTCCTGATCTGAGTGGAAATGATTCCAATTTAACTCCATTCAATATGATATTGGCTGTGGGTTTGCTGTAGATGGTCTCTATCAGTTTAAGAAATGTCCCTTCTGTACCGATTTTCTTAAGTGTTCTGATCATGAAGGGATGCTGGATATTATCAAAAGCTTTTTCTACATCGATTGAGAGAATCGTATGGTCTTTGTTTTTTAATTTGTTTATGTGCTGGATTACATTTATAGATTTACATCTATTGAACCAGCCTTGAGATCCTGGGATAAAACGGACTTGGTCATGATGTATAATTTGTTTGATGTGTTGCTGGATTCTGTTTGTTAGGATCTTGTTGAATATTTTTGCATCTATATTCATTAGTGATATCAGTCTAGAATTTTCTTTTCTTGTTGGGTCTTTTCCTGGTTTGGGGATCAGGGTGATGTTTGCTTCATAGAACGTGTTGGGTAGTCTTCCTTCTTTTTCTACTTTTTGGAACAGGTTGAGTAATATAGGTACTAGTTCCTCTTTAAAAGTTTGATAGAATTCTCATGTGAAACCATCTTGTCCCGGCTTTTCTTTTTGGGGAGGTTTTGTATGGTTGATGCTATTTCTAGACTTGATGTGGACCTGTTCAACATTTCCACATGATTCTGGCAAAGTCTTGGAAGGTGACGTGCTTCCAAGTATTGGTCAATTTCCTTTAGATTTTCATATTTCTGAGAATAAAGTTTCTTGTAATATTCATTAAGGATTTTTTGGATTTCTGAGGAGTCTGTTGTTATTTCGTCTCTCTTGTTTCTGATTGATGAGATTAGTGATTTTACTCTTTTTTTCCTGATTAGGTTGGCCAAAGGTTTATCTATTTTATTGACCTTTTCAAAAAACCAGCTTTTTGATTTATTGATCTGTTGTATTATTCTTTTGTTTTCAATTTCATTTAATTCTGCTTTAATTTTGGTTATTTCTTTTATTCTGCTGGGTTTGGGGTTGGAATGTTCTTCCTTCTCCACTTGCTTGAGATGTCCCATTAAGTTGTTAACTTCCTCTCTTTCTGTTTCCTTGAGGAAGGCTTGCAGTGCTATAAATTTCCCTCTTAGAATTGCCTTTGCAGAGGTTCTGATAGTTCATGTCTTCATTGTTGTTTTGTTCCAAAAAGTTGGCAATTTCTTTCTTAATCTCATCTCTGACCCAGCTATCATTCAGCATAAGGTTATTTAACTTCCATGTTTTTGTATGAGTATGCAGATTCCTGTTGTTACTCAGCTCAAGTTTCATTCCATGGTGGTCCAAGAAGATGCAAGGAATAATTTCTATTCCTTTAAATTTCCTGAGGTTAGACTTGTGACCTAAGATGTGATCGATTTTGGAGTAAGTTCCATGGGCTGATGAGAAGTATGTGTATTCAGTTTTGTTGGGAAGAAATGTTCTGCAGATGTCTGCTAAATCCAAACGTTGGATGGTTAGGTTTAAATCTAAGATTTCTTTGCTCAGCTTCTTGTTGGAGGATCGATCCAGCACTGCCAAAGGAGTGTTGAAATCTCCAAGAATTATGGAGCTGGAGGAAATCAAGTTGCTCATGTCTGTTAGAGTTTCTCTTATAAATTGAGGTGCATTCTGATTGGATGCATAGATATTAATAATTGAGATCTCATCATATTCAGTATTACCCTTAACAAATATGAAGTGACCATTCTTGTCCTTCCTTACTTTTGTTGGTTTAAAGCCTATTGTATCTGCAAATAAAATTGCAACACCTGCTTTTTTCTGATTACCATTTGCCTGAAATATGGATGACCATCCTTTCACCCCGAGTCTGTATTTGTCTTTTAAGTTAAGATGTGACTCTTGTATGCAACAAATATCTGGCCTGAGTTTTTGTATCCTGTCAGCTAAGCTATGCCTCTTTAGAGGACAGTTTAAGCTGTTCACATTAATGGAGAATATTGATAAGTCTGGTGAAGTTTTGGGTATCGAGTTTTTCCAAAGTCCAGTGGGCATTTTTAATCCTTTCGCCAGTGTGGAAATTGGAGTTTGATCTGAAGTTTCTGAGTGAGTTTACTTTTGTGGTATAGGATTGGGTTGGTCATTATGGAGGATAGGTCTGAGAATATCCTGAAGAGCTGGTTTGGTTATGGCAAATTTCTTCAACATATGAATGTCATTAAGGTATTTAATTTCTCCATCATACATGAAACTCAGTTTAGCTGGATACAAGATCCGGGGTTGAAAGTTATTTTGGTTTAGGAGATTAAAAGTCGATGACCACCCTCTTCTGGCTTAAAAAGTTTCAGCAGAGAGATCTACAGTCATTCTAATATTCTTCCCTTTGAAGGTAATGGTTTGCTTTCTCCTGACAGCTTTGAGGATTTTCTCCTTCATATTAACTTTAGTGAAGTTAATTATGATATGCCTGGGGGATATCTCATTGGGGTTGAGTTGTGCTGGGTTTCTAAAGCTGTCTGCTATCTGAATTTCAGAATCTCTAGGCATGTCTGGGAAATTCTCTTTCATAATTTCATGCAGAAGGGCCTGTGTGCCCAGCAAGGCCACTTTGTCTGTTTCTGGAACTCCAATGATTCGGATATTTACCTTCTTCAAATTATCCCAGAGCTCTCTGAGAGAATCATCCGTTTTTGCTCTCCATTTCTCTTCCTCTTTGAGAGTTTGGGAGCGTTCAAAGGCTTTATCTTCAATGTCAGAAATCCTTTCTTCTGCTTGCTCCATTCTGTTACTGATGGATTCTACTGTATTTTTCATATCTTTGACGGCTGCAAATTCTTGCTTCAGTGTGTCTAAGTCTTTGGTGGTTTTGTCTTTATATTCGTTAAATTCTTGAGACAACTTTTGTATTTCTCCTTGAATTCCTAATTCCACTTTGTTAATCTTGTCTGCAATCCAAATTCTGAATTCGATTTCTGAGATCTCAGCCAGTTGTTTATGAATAGGATCTTCAATTACATCTGCCATATCTTTCCTTGGGGGGGGTTGATCTATTCTGGTTATTCATGTTACCAGAGTTTTTCTGCTGATTCCACCCCATGGTTGTTTTACTCCCTTTGATTTTTTCCCCTGGGGCTTTGTCGAGGGCCTGTACAGTGTTGTGGCCTGAGAAACTGGGGCCCTGTCTGGTGTGGTGGGGCTAAGTGGTTCTGTCTTGTTTTCAGCTGGTTTCTGTTCCACCCTAGTGAAACAGATACTCTGGATTGAAGTCTCAGCTGTGGAGAAATATCAGCAACTAAGTCATCCCGCCCCACAACAGCAAACAATTGGAGAAGAAAAATCAAACCTTATTACCACCGTGCATCCAGGGCACCACCTGATTTGTCCTCAGGCGATTGGTTCAGTTCAAAAGGTCCAAATCAAGTGTCGCAGTCTGCACCTGTCTCTGGTGAGAGAGTTTAAGAGGTCTCTGGGAACTGGATCACAGGGGTCTGGTGACTACTCTGGTGTGGCTTGCTCCAGTGCTGCATGGAGTCAGGAGGAGCCACCCAGCCAATAGATCAGTCTGGGAAGTTTGCTGCCTCCTTCCCCACCTTGCACCACTGTCACACCCAGTCACTGATAGCCCTGCAGTTGGCTGACCCAGTTGCCTGTAGTGAATTGGTACTCCAGGAGTTTGCACCTGCCTGAATCACAGGGAAGTCTGCCAGGCCACTGTGCTCTGCCTCTCTCTAGCAGGAGGAGGTGAGGCCTGACAACCTCGAGTGCTTGATGAAGGTTGTGGGTTTTTCACTCAGGTCCAGTCTCGCCCCTGATTAATGTTACTGACAGAACAGAACAGAACAACTTTGCGGTTCCCCTGCAGAAGAGAAGCTGAATTGAGTTCCAAATCAACTTGTCTTTGCTCTTGTATTGTCTATAGGCTGACGATCCCCTGAGGGACATGTGCGTCTTAGGTTCAGTAAAGGGGACCTCTGGGTCAGCCCTGCCCTGGGAGTTTCCCCTGTTTGCAAGTTGGAGCTGCCTCAGGCAAATCCTATACTCAGAGTCTCTGGTTCCCCAGGGAGACAGGGGGTGCAGCTTCAGAATATTCTGTAGTGAGCCGATTTGTTAGCAAAAGAGGGCTGCTGTTTTATGGCTCAGGCAACCGCTGCTCCTGTGTAGCTCCCTTCCGGCCAACTGTCCTCTCTCCGCTCCGGTACCACAGAGTCTGCACCAACTGGCTGCAGCCCAGAACTGTCTACACCCCTTAAGCAATCGCCCAAGAGTCTGGACTCCTGGGGGACGGGCCTCCAGACCTTGGAGCGAGAGCAGAGGGCAGTGCTGGGAGCCTGGGATTGTGGGCAGAGAACACACACAGCTTTACACTGTTTTATGCCTGGCCGTATTGTCACCAAAATACGGCTGTCACACTGTGCCTCAGGGAACTGCCACTCCGGTGCGGTCCCCTCTCCGCCAACCGGGACTGGCCTCCAGACCTCAGTGTGAGTGAAGGGGAGAGTTGGGAGCTCAGAATTCCAGGTAGAGACTATATACAGTTTATACAGTTTTATGCCTGGCAGGAGGTTGCCATGGCACCCTAGTAGGGGAGGTAGGTCCAGTTTTTAGAGGGTCTCTCCCATGGAGTGTAGTGGGAGGACCTTTGAACTCTGCCCAGTTGTTTGTGGGGCACTCTGAGCCGTTCTCATGGGCGAGGGGACTCCTGTCAGCTTGGTGATGGATTTCGTACCTTTTGTTTGTATCCTTGTGCTCGCAGCTCGCCTCAGCGGGGTTGATGTGAGTTCTTCAACCTTCTCTCTTAGTGCACCTCAAATCCACCAGGTTACTTGCTGAATTTTTGTCCTTTAACTGTCCTACTGGATGGGAGCCTCTGTGGAAAGCTGGCTTTAGTCAGCCATCTTGTCTCCTCCCTCCCCAGCTATTTTTTTGTTGCAGTTTTGCTGGGGCTGGGTTTGAACCTGCTACCCTTGGTATATGGGGCCGGTGCCCTGCCCACTGAGCCAAAAGTGCCACACAGAATGAGTTTTATTTTTTGTGAGGCAGAGGCACTATGTTGCCTTGGTAGAGTCCTATAACGTCAAATTGACAGCAACCTCAAACTCTTGCGCTTAAGCGATTCTCCTGCCTCAGCCTCCCAAGTATCCTGGACTACAGGTGCCCGCCACAATGCCCGGCTATATTTTGTTGCAGTTGTCATGGTTGTTTTAGCTGGCTGGGGCCAGGTTCAAACCTGCCAGACTCAGTGTATATGGTCAGCGCCCTACTCACTGAGCTATGGTCACTGCCCTGGAATGGGTTTTTAGAATCACAGAGAGTAAATCAAAATTGAAGAGGCAAAAAGCAAAGTAATACAGAACCAAGCAAAATGCTTCACATATATGCAATATGCGTGTTTCTCTCAGAACAGTTCCATTGACTCTGTAGAGAGAAGAAACTCCTCCCAGACTCTCAACATTTGACAGAACAGACTTAGTGAGACAGCGGGAGAATCTGTATCAAGTTCTGTTACTCAAATGCATATTTTTCTATGATAATAGTAAATATATAGTTGTTTCTTGCATCTCAGTTTATAAAACACTTAAACCAATGGTATATTCACTTTTCTCATTTATTCCTAAGAGATGTTCATCTCTATGTAAGCCTCTGCTGACTTTGTCAGTTCCATCTGCAGAATTAAACTGACATGATTAACTGATAATTCAAATAAAGATAGAATTTTTATTTACTACACATAAAAATATAAGGGGTGGCACCTATGGCTCAATGGGTAGGGCACCAGCCCCAAATACCAAGGGTGGTGTGTTCAAGCCCAGCCCAGGCCAAAATGCAACAAAAAATAGCCAGGTGGCTTGGCGCCCATGGCTCAAGCAGCTAAGGCGCCAGCCACATACACCTGAGCTGACAGGTTCAAGTCTAGCCCAGGTCTGCCAAACAACAACGTTGGCTGCAACCAAAAAATAGCCAGGCATTGTGGCGGATGCTTGTATTCCCAGATACTTGGGAGGCAGAGGCATGAGAATCGTTTGAGCCCAGGAGTTGGAGGTTGCTGTGAGCTGTGATGCCACTGCACTCTACCCAGGGCAATAGCTTGAAGCTCTGTCTCAAAAAAAAAAAAGCCAGGCATTGTGGTGGGGGCCTGTAGTCCCAGCTACTGGGGAGGCTGAGGCAAGAGAATCACCTAAGCCCAGGAGTTGGAGGTTGCTGTGATGTGTGACACCACGGCACTGTACTGAGGGTGATAAACTGAGACTCTGTCTCAAAAAAAAAAAAAAAATCAGGCATAATAATAGTAAAGCTCAAGGTCTTGATACTGTTATTTAAGGAAGTTAAATAAGGAAATAAATCTATTTTAAATGCCGATTCACAGTATTATTTCAGGGTATATTTGCTTAACACTGAAAGAGACAAATGCTAACCAGGGATTTAATAGACATCATGAGATGAAGGAAAATTTTCTGACTATGGCAAATCCTATTCTCTCAGAAGGTCAGATTCATTGACTTAAGTATCAGTAAAAATTATTCACTAATTCAAAATAAAAATCAACTTTCATGGTTTATGCTGTCACCACTATTGAAGTTTAAATACATGTGACTGATTGGCTTATGTTTATGCTTGTCATGAAATATGAGAAAGTAAGTTACCAGTGCAGCGTATCTAACATTTGTCAAGGATTTAGAACCTGGAAGAAATGGAATGTGTCATGTTACTTTACTCCTTAACTCTGCTGTAGAGTAAAATTGGGGTGAGCCTTTGAGAAGGATGATTATCTGGAAAGGTTTGGCAAACATTTTCAGCATACACACTCACACGATACAAAAGGAAATGCATTCTCTTATACAACCTTTATTTAAAATTAAGATTACACTACCTTTATTTAAAGACATGTGCCTTTAAATTGTATTTGTTGTAAGTTTTGAAGATTGCATTACTCCTTCTCCATTCTAATGCAGCAGTTGAAAAACTAAAAGTTACGTTTTCAACACTGCTTTGTAGATAAGGTTAATTTCTAGCCAGAAAGATCTAATTGTTTGGGGTTTGGAAAATAAGAATGAGGCATCTTTTTGCCCTTTGATGTTTTCTGATGGTTGACCATGTTATTGAGGTGATAAATGATGCTTCGCCAGTGTCCCAATTTTTCTTCCCCAGCTCCTCAGGGTCGGGAGGTCATCATGTGTACCAGGGTTCAGGCTCAAATTTTGTTTACTGAGAGACATTGGTGGTGGCGGGGGATCTCTGACTCCAGCTCCTGATGTCTGGAATGTAACCCCAGCAGTATGAGCATCAGTTCAGTGGCTTTGGTGGTGATTTCAGCGGTGGTAGCTTCCTGGCAGATCAGTTGTGAGGGTTTGGGAGTTATCCCTGCAGTCCCAGACTCACACGCATTCCTCCAACTCTCCCAATGACTTCTTATCATTTACTATCCTCTATATAAAATATCTTTCTAAATATATACATAGAGTGCTTTAGTCTTTCGTTTTTCTTCCCTAGAACATTGACTGATAAAATATTTTAAAATAATTTGACCAGACCATCTGGATTCCCTGAATGACTTATGGAATCTGTGTGTAGGGAGCTCTATTGAAGATGGACACGTCTTTTAGAGGGAGATAGTCAGACCTCCTCTGCAGAAGAGTTTAGTCTTATCTAATGTATAAGTTCCTTAGAAATATGTGACACAGGAAGGATATAGAACAGAATAAACTCTGAAAGTCTTACTCAAGAGTTCAATAGGGGAAATATCCTGTGTGTGGCCTTCGGTCCTAACACCTGAAAGCCAGGCTTTCACTAATGCTTTCACTCGCTGCTATTATACCTTGACTTGATATCTGAAAAATAAGAACTCTAAGGAATCTAACATGCAATGCTAGAGTTGTTTTAGATTTCCAAAGAGATATGAAAATCAGAGATGGAAAAATGTATCCGTATGTCTGTTTTTCTAATTAGACTTCATTACATCCATCATGAACTGCTTTATCTAGTTCTTTCCTTCCACTCAAAATAAGTAAAGATCTTGTATATTTTTCAGAGATGACTAGACTTTTACTTAGTGATAAAACAAAACATTGTGTGGCTTTCCCATTCGTACATTTGTTTTTTCTCCACTTGCATTAATTTTTATGGAAGTAATTAGCAGATTATTTACCAAAACATCTTCCCAGTAATCGTAAATTATAAAGTTTACATTTTATAATTATTACTAAGGTATTCATCAACAATAAAAATAGCATTTGAAGCCATAAAATATGTGGCATTTGCTGAAATTAAAACACTGGCTTGCTTGAGTATCATGCATGACAACATACTCCTTGAAGGAAGTCCATTTTACTAGGAATAAGTAAACACTGACGCAAAATAAAACTCTGCTCCGGATTTCAAATACAGTTGTTTACAATATTGCACCTGAGGGTGAAGAGCAAATGAGCTGCATGAATTTGTATATACATTCCACAATTTTCCAGTGGTGTTATAATTAAGACTATAAAACATTGCCTGCAGAAAACAGCTATTGTGGGAATTCCTCATGCAACCTTATACATGGCAGCCACATTTTGTGTGTCTTGATTTCCTCTGACAACAATTGCAACTGTTTGCTGAGAGAAGGCAAAATGTAATTTTTATATAGAATTGTTTATGCAAAAGACAAATACTACCAGGATTAACTTGCCCCGATTTGCTTCTGAGAAATAGCATTTATGAATTCAAAAGAACTTTTTCTGTATCTACTAGAGAAACACCATTCCTATATTTTGCGTGAAACCACTGAGATCCTGATCGTCACGACTGAGAGTCTCAGGATATTGGAAATCATTTATAGAATTGCACAAATTCTAAGATGTGTGGGTGGGTTTACTCGAATCTCTACATCGTCAGTATCTCTGTCAGTCCCTTCGTATCTCATCCTGGATGTGACCAAATCTCTCTTACATTTAGCTAAAAGACAGACTGCACTCACATCTTATTCCAACATTCATACCTTATGTGTAACCCCTGATGTGGTAGTGAAGACGACATTCCAAAGCTGTCTCTGTATTTCCTACTGACTCCCCATTTCCTCCGACACAGCTAACTGCCCCCGATTGGTCCCTTCGTTGGCTCTTTCCCTTCTTTCTGATGTTTTACCTGTGGGCATTTCCCAGGGCTCCATTCTTTTTTCTTTTCTTCTTCATCCACAGTCATTCCTTGGGTAATTTTATCCAGGCCATGGCTATAAATATCATCTCTATGCTTATCATCACCACATTAACATCACCAACTTAGATGTCTATATTAAATTATCATGGATATTTATTTATTTTGGAATAGGGTCTCACTCTGTAGCCTTAGCTAGATTGCAGAGGTGTCATCCTAGCTCACTGCAACTTCAAACTCCTGGTTTCTTCCACCTCAGCCCCTCCTATAACTAAGCTAAGAGTCTAGAAGTGCAAATGCCTGGCTAATTAAAAAAATTTTTTATTTCTGAGGACAGCGCCTTGCAATTGCCCAGACTGGTCTCAAATACATGTGAAGCAGTACTCCCACATCAACCTCCAAAAGTGCTGAGATTACAGGTGTGAGTCACTACACTTGGCCTGGCATTTAAATTTTCACATGTGAGAAAAAAATTCCTGATTGTTATCTCCAAATACATTCCATTCCCCTGAGTCTTCACCACTGTATTTCACCAGGACAAATTTCTATGGTCATATATGTTGCTGTTGTTGTTGTTGTTGTTGTTATTTGAGATTCACTGGGGGTACAAAGAATTAGGTTACCTAACTGATTGAGGTTGTTAGGTAAAGTCCCTCTTATAATAGTGTCTCTCCCACAAGAGATGTGCCCATATACTTTCTTTTTTAAAATATACATTTTTAATTATTGTGGGTACATAATAGTTGTATGTGTTGATGAGTTATATGTGTGTGTTGATACAAGTAAGCCATGTACAATAATCAAATTGTGGTAACTGGGTTATCTACCTCAAGTACTGATCATTTATTTTTGTTAAGAAAATTCTAATTCAATCCCTTTGTTTATTTTAAAATGGACAATAACTACTTGATGACTATAGTCACTCCATTGTACTATCACATACCAGAACTGATTCATTTCATCTAACTATATTTTTGCACTTATGAGCCATCCCTTTTCTCTCCTTCCTCCCCACTATTCTTCCCAACCTCTGATCATTATCGTTCTACTCTCTGTCTTTTCCTTCTCTAATCCTGCCCGTGATGTTTCAGAATGTACCTAGAGCGTGATCACTTCTTACCGTGTCCAGCAGTGCAGCTCTGGTCCAACTGACATCATGTCTCCCTGGACTACAGAAACATCTACCAACTGATCTCAACTTCCTTCACTCCCTCTCTCTCTCCCCAACACTCTCACCCTCAAGACTATCCTTAATTATAGTTGTAATGTTTTTATCTAATCAAGTGAAACTCAAATCCTTCTAATAGCATCTGACACATTTAGAATAATTCAAAGTCTTTCCATGGCCCCCAAACTCCTATAATCTGACCCATGACTACCTTTGTGGCATAGTCTCTGAATTCTCCAAGCTTGCTCACTTCTAGCCTCAGTGAGCCTTTGGCTCTTTCTTGAACGCGAAGTTTGCTACAGTCTTTAGAGTTAGTTGCTGTCCTTTCTGGTGGCATCTGCTCTAGGACACTCTCTCTGGTTACTCAATCCAAAACAGTACAGGAAACGCACATATTCTGCTTGTTACTCTGCTTTCTTTGTCCTCATATCACTTAGGAATTCCCTTCCAGGAAGACATTCTAATTTGATATTTTCCTTTCTATGTGTAGATTTGCTTACTTGTGTCTCTCCTCTGACAGAGTGTAAGTCCCAGGTGGTCGTGTGCTTATATCTGCTTGCCACTGTGTCTACAGTCCCCGCCTGCAGTCTGGCCTATAGCAGGCAGTCAAACATTATTTATTTACTAAACAAATAAAATAACTTTTTCCTTCTTCTCTGGGCCAGCCTTCTCCTGAGTGCACTGACATTAACATACACTTCAATTTCCTGTTAAAATACATTGTTCTATAACTTATCTATTTCAGTATTTCCCATTCTGAGTGTCCTCTACTAACAATTTTAGCTCAGTCTCCACCTCCAACATTTGTCAAGAAAAAGCTGGCATTTTACACTTTCCAAGTGCACAAATACTCTAATGGTTAAGTCCCCCTTGGGAAGTATCTGGGGAAAATGTATCACATATACTTCTGATGGGGTCTGGGTCTTTGAAGTGATTTAGATGTGGTAGCTGATTAAGGGACCATTGAGTGTATACAAGAGAGAGAAGACTGGGAGCGGGGGGCAACTAATGTTAAATTTCTCCTTCTCAGGATTAATTTCTTATTTTTATTTTTTTTTTCCAATTTTAGTATAAATAAAGCAACAAGCTGGTCTGCTATCCATCTCCACAGACTCCTTGGGTGCAAGGCACTCTATTCTGGCTGGTGGTTCATGATGGTGATTACTATCAGATTCGGATGGTTAAGTGCTGCTACCCGGCCTCTGCGATTCCGGAATATGACCCAAAGGAGCAAAAAGCAAGAATAGAAGCAGGGAAAGGGTATATGCAAAAGAGTTATGGATTACACGTGCTTGAATATGTGAGATGCCTGGGACTTACAACAGGCATCTCAGAATGGTCTATCTCGGGGAAGAAGAATAACAGATAGTTTACCTATTGGATCCCATTTCCATTGTTTAAGGGTAGCCCGTCACTTCTGGTTTGAGTATGTATGAGTATCAGAGGATTTCCGCTGACATCTCATGCTGTGGATCAGAGACGCCCCTGGGGAAGAAGAAAGGTCTGCCTCTCAGGTAAGGAGCTGTTGGCAATATGGGAAGGAAGCTTTTGAAAGCCTTGTTACCACAGCCATGGTTTAGAATTAGGAGGTGGCCTGAAAAAAGTTGAAGGGGTGCTTTTTTCTTTTTTTTTTTTTAAGTTCACAGCTGCATAAAGTGAAAAACAGAGATGGTGTATAGCTTTCCCCAAGTAACACAGAAAAAGGTAAAGCAGACTATTAGTTTAATTTAACCCAGTGATATGGGTCTGTTCAAAAAGCATTACCTCTTGTCCTCAGTAAGTGAGGATGCTGGTATCCTTCTACCATCTAGGTTACGAGTTTCATTGATCCTACAGTGGTAATGAGTTTGCATGCATTCACAAGCAGCCTACTTTCTGCCAGCAAATCTGGTGTTCTAGAGATAGTAGGCAAAGGAAGTTGACTATCATTGTACCCTGTGTTCTGAGCTTCCTAAACTCGGGGATCTCATGACCTGACCCCACTCATTTCATATGCAGTGCTAATTATATTGCAATAATTTTCAAAATTCACCCTGAGTTGACCTAGAAAGTATGTTATACTTGTTTTATACACATCAAAACCAAATTATGAGAACTTGTATGTTGCACAAGTTCAAAATACACTAGAAGTCTATCATGGAGGTACAACTTAATTCATATGGTGTGAATTTTATCATCGGAATCAGACAACACAGAGTGTCCATGACCAACCTCGTCATAACTATAAATGAGCAGATTTCACCTCTGGCTACTTTCTTCTTTCATGCTGTGATTCTTTGGTCTCTTTCTTATATACATCCTTTTCCAATCATCTTTCATGTCCTTCACCTTGTCTAAAGGCCCTGCTATGGTATTATATGGACACTTATTTCACCTCTGTTGCAAGGTAGTTTCTTTGAGAAGCTGACTCTCAGAGTTTGTTACATGAAGTTTTTGTTGCTGTTGTTCATTTGTTTTTTGTAACGTCATTGGGATCACAATCCATGGAAGCAAGTGAAAAGAAGTGGAGTTTGCCTGAACTTAAGGCTGTGATGAAGGCTTGAAAGACAGATTTGAGTGAATCCAAGGTGTACTGGTGTCCTCAAGAGCTAGAGAGGCGTGACAGTTGTCCCACATTCTTTTTTTTTTTTAATTTTTTTTTTTTTATTGTTAAATCATAGCTGTGTACATCAGTGCAATCAAGGGGTACAATGTGCGGGTTTCATATACAATCTGAAATATTCTCATCAAACTGTTCAATGTAGCCTTCATGACATTTTCTTAGTTACTGTATGTAGGCATTTGTATTCTGCATTTAGTAAGTTTCAACTGTACCCATTATAAGATGCACCGTAGATATGGCCCTGCCCATTACCCTCCCTCCACCAAAACCTCCCGCCTCCCTTCCCCTTCCTTGGCCCTTTCCCCATAGTCTTGTGCTATAGTTGAGTTATAGCCTTTATGTGAAAGCTATAATTTAGCTTCATAGCAGAGCTGAGTACATAGGATACTTTTACTTCCACTCCTGAGATAATTTGCTAAGAAGAATATGCTCCAGCTCCATCCATGTAAACATGAAAGAGGTAAAGGCTCCATCTTTCCTTAAGGTTGCATAATATTCCATCCATGGTATACATGTACCACAATTTGCTAGTCCATTCATGGGTCGATGGACACTTGGGCTTCTTCCATGACTTAGCAATTATGAATTGGGCTGCAATAAACATTCTGGTACAGATGTCTTTGTTATATTGTGACTTTTGGTCTTTGGGGTATAAACCTAGTAAAGGAATTATAGGATCGAATGGCAGGTCTATTTTTAGGTCTCTAAGTATTCTCCAAACATCCCTTCCAGAAGGAACGTATTAGTGTGCATTACCACCAGCAGTGTAGAAGTGTGCCCTTTTCTCCACATCCACGCCAACATCTCTGGTTTTGGGATTTTGTTATGTGGGCTATTCTCACTGGGGTTAGATGATATCTCAAGGTGGTTTTGATTTGCATTTCTCTGATGATTAAGGATGATGAGCTTGTTTTCATGTGTTTGTAGATTGTGCGTCTGTCTTCTTTAGAGAAGTTTCTCTTCAAGTCCCTTTCCCACCCTGAGATGGGATCACGTGTTATTTTCTTGCTAATACGTTTGATTTCTCTGTGGATACTGGTTATTAGACCTTTATCGGAGGTATAACCTGCAAATATTTTCTCCCATTCTGAGGGCTGTCTTCTTGCTTTACTCACTATGCTCTTGGCTGTGCGGAAGCTTTTTAGTTTGAGCAGGTCCCAGTAGTGTATTTTTGAAGCTGCTTCAATTGCCCAGGGGGTTCTCCTCATGAAATACTCACCCAGACCAATTTCTTCAAGGGTTTTCCCTGCATTCTCCTCTAGTATTTTTATAGTTTCATGTCTTAAGTTTAAATCTTTTATCCAGTGAGAGTCTATCTTAGTTAATGGTGAAAGGTGTGGGTCCAGTTTCAATTTTCTCCAGGTTGCCAGCCAGTTTACCCAGCACCATTTGTTAAATAGGGAATCTTTTCCCCACTGAATGTTTTTAATTGGCTTGTCAAAGATCAAATAACAGTAAGTAGCTGGATTCATCTCTTGGTTTTCTATTCTGTTCCAGACATCTACTTCTCTGTTTTTATGCCAGTACCACGCTGTTTTGATCATTATCAATTTATAGTACAGTCTGAGGTCTGGTAGCGTGATTCCTCCTGCTTTGTTTTTATTGCTGAGTAATGTTTTAGCTACTCGAGGTTTTTTCTGATTCCATATAAAACAAAGTATTATTTTTTCAAGATCTTTAAAATATGACAATGGAGCTTTAATAGGGATTGCATTAAAATTGTATATTGCTTTGGGTAGTACGCACATTTTAACAATGTTGATTCTTCCCAGCCATGAGCATGGTATGTTTTTCCATCTGTTAACATCTTCAGCTATTTCTTTTCTTAAGGTTTCATAGTTCTCTTTGTATAGATCTTTCACATCCTTTGTTAGGTATACTCCCAAATATTTCATCTTCTTTGGCACTACCATGAAAGGAATAGAGTCCTTGACTGTTTTTTCAACTTGGTTATTGTTGGTATATATAAAGGCTACAGATTTACGGGTGTTGATTTTGTAGCCTGAGACATTGCTGTATTCCTTGATCACTTCTAAAAGTTTTGTAGTAGAATCCCTAGTGTTTTCCAGATATACGATCATATCATCTGCAAAGAGTGAAAGTTTGATCTCTTCTGACCCTATGTGGATACCCTTGATTGTCTTTTCTTCCCTAATTGCAATGGCTAAAACTTCCATTACAATGTTAAAGGGCAATGGAGACAATGGGAAACCTTGCCTGGTTCCTGATCTAAGTGGAAATGATTTCAATTTAACTCCATGCAATACGATATTGGCTGTGGGTTTGCTGTAGATGGCCTCTATTAGTTTCAGAAATGTCCCTTCTATACCAATTTTCTTAAGTGCTCTGATAATGAAGTGATGCTGGAAACTATCAAAAGCTTTTTCTGCATCAATTGAAAGAATCATACGGTCCTTATTTTTTAGTTTGTTTATGTGTTAAATTACATTATAGATTTACGTATATGGAACCAGCCTTGAGACCCTTGGATAAATCCCACTTGGTCATGGTGTATAATTTTTTTGATGTGTTGTTGGATTCTGTTTGTTAGGATCTTATTGAGTATTTTAGCATCTATATTCGTTAGTGATATTGGTCTATAATTTTCTTTTCTTGTTGGGTCTTTCCCTGGTTTGGGGATCAAGGTGATGCTTGCTTCATAGAATGTGCTGGGTAATATTCCTTCTTTTTCTATATTTTGGAAGAGGTTTAGTAGTATAGGTACTAGTTCTTCTTTAAAGGTTTGGTAGAATTCTGATGTAAAGCCATCTGGTCCTGGGCTTTTCTTTTTAGGGAGATTTTGTATAGTTGATGCTATTTCAGAACTTGATATAGGTCTGTTCAACATTTCCACTTCGTTCTGGCTAAGTCTTGGTAGATGGCGTACTTCCAGGTATTGGTCTATTTCTTTCACATTTTCGTATTTCTGAGAGTAGAGTTTTTTGTAGTATTTGTTAAGGATTTTTTGAATTTCTGAGGGGTCTGTTGTTATTTCATCATTACCATTTCTGATTGATGAAATTAGAGATTTTACTCTTTTTTTCCTGGTTAGGTTGGCCAAAGGTTTATCTTTTTTATTGATCTTTCCAAAAAACCAACTTTTGGATTTATTGATCCATTGTATAATTCTTTTGTTTTCAATTTCATTTAGCTCTGCTCTGATTTTGGTTATTTCTTTTCTTCTGCTGGGTTTGGGGTTGAAGTGTTCTTCTTTCTCCAGTTGCTTGAGATGTCCCATTAAGTTATTAACTTCCTCTCTTTCTGTTTTCTTGAGGAAGGCTTGCAGTGCTATAAATGTCCCTCTTAGGAGTGCCTTTGCTGTATCCCAGAGGTTCTGGTAGTTCGTGTCTTGATTGTTGTTTAGTTCCAAAAATTTCGTGATTTCCTTCTTAATCTTGTCTATAACCCATCTATCCTTCAGCATAAGGTTGTTTAGCTTCTATGTTCTTGTATGGGTATGCAGGTTCCTGTTGTTATTGAGTTCAACTTTTATTCCATGATTATCTTAGAAGATGCAAGGAATAATTTCTATTTTTTAAAATTTGCTGAGGTTTTATTTGTGGCCTAGGATGTGGTCGATTTTGGAGTATGTTCCATGGGCTGATGAGAAGAATGTGTATTCAGTTTTGTTGGGATGAAATGTTCTGTAAATGTCCATTAAGTCCAGATGTTGAATGGTTGAGTTTAAATCTAAAATTTCTTTGCTTAGCTTCTTCTTGGAGGATCTATCCAGCACTGCTAAAGGGGTGTTAAAATCTCCAACTACTATGGAAGTGGAGGAAATCGAGTTTCTTATGTCTGTTAGAGTTTCTTTTATAAATTGAGGTGCGTTCTGGTTGGGTGCATAAATATTAATAATAGAGATCTCATCATATTGAGTATTACCTTTAACAAATATGAAGTGTCCATCCTTATCCTTAATTATTTTGATTGATTTAAAGCCTATTGCATCTGCGAACAGGATTGCAGCACCTGCTTTTTTCTGCTTTCCATTTGCCAGGAGTATACATGACCATCCCATCACCTTGAGTCTATATTTGTCTTTTAATGTAAGATGCGATTCTTGTATGCAGTAGATATCTGGCTTGAGTTTTTTTTTTTTTTTTTTTTTGTAGAGACAGAGTTTCACTTTATCGCCCTCAGTAGAGTGCTGTGGCATCACACAGCTCACAGTAACCTCCAACTCCTGGGCTTAGGCAATTCTCCAGCCTCAGCCCCCTGAGTAGCTGGGACTACAGGCGCTTGCCACAATGCCCGGCTATTTTTTTGTTGCAGTTTGGCCAGGGCCGGGTTTGAACCCGCCACTCTCGGTATATGGGATGGGAGCCCTGCTCACTGAGCCACAGGCGCAGCCCTGGCTTGAGTTTTTGTATCCAGTCAGCCAACCTATGCCTCTTTAGAGGACAGTTTAAACCGAGAATATTGATAAGCCTTTTGAGAGTCCAGTGGACATTTTTAATCCTTTTGCAACTGTGGAAGTTGGAATTTGATCAAAATTTTCTGAGTGAGTTTACTTTTGTGGTGGAGGATTACTCTGGTCTTTATGGAGGATAGGTCTGAGAATATCGTGGAGAGCTGGTTTAGTTATCGCAAATTTCTTCAACATGTGAATGTCATTGAAGGATGTAGTTTCTCTATCATAAATGAAACTCAGTTTAGCTGGGTATGGGATCCTAGGTTGAAAGTTATTTTGTTTTAGGAGATTAAAAGTCGATGACCATCCTCTTCTAGCTTGAAAGGTTTCAGCAGAGAGATCTGCAATTATTCTAATATTCTTCCCCTTGTAGTTAATGGTTTTCTTTCATCTGGCTGCTTTCAGAATTTTCTTTCATATTAACTTTAGTGAAATTGATTATAATGTGTCTGGGAGATGTCTTATTCGGGTTGAGTCATGCTGGAGTTCTGAAACTGTCTGCTATCTGAATTTCAGAATCTCTTGGCATGTCTGGAAAGTTATCCTTCATAATGTCATGGAAAAGAGACTCTGTGCCTTGTGAAGCCACTTCGTCATTTTGGGGGATCCCTATAAGAGGAATATTGGTTTTCTTTGAATTATCCCAGAGCTCTCTGAGAGAGCGATCTGTTTTTGCCCTCCATTTCTCATCCTCTTTGAGAGTTTGGGAGCATTCGAAAACTTTGTCTTCAATATCAGAAATCCTTTCTTCTGCTTGCTCCATTCTGTTACTGAGGGATTCTACTGTGTTTCTCAGATCTTTAAGGGATGCAACTTCTTGTCTCAATGTGTCAAAATCTTTGGTCATTTGGTCTTTGAATTTGTTGAATTCTTGAGATATCTTTTGGGTTACTGCTTGGAGTTCTAATTCAATATTATTTCCTATCCAGATTCTGAATTTGATTTCTGACATCTCAGCTATTTGTTTGTGCATGGGATCTTGTGCTGTGTTTCCTTTGTTGTTCCTTGGGGGAGTTGATCTACTCTGAGTATTCATATTGCCAGAGTTTTTCTATTGATTTCGCCTCATTGTTTTTCACCGTTGCCTCTTGCTGTCCTCAGAGTTGGGGAGGTGTCTCTCCAAGATTAGATCCCAGCGGGATCACTCTATTGTTGCTTGATCTGTGTAGGGAGTGACCCTGTGTAGTTTCTCTGGAGCTGCTCCAGCTAGGGAGTTCTGGTTGTGGAAGCAGCTGTGGAGTGTGACACACCCAAATCCAGCAAAAGGGCAGGAGGTGGTGCGCACGGTTCTGGGAGTGCCTGGCACCCAGTGACTTTGGCACAGAGAGCCCAAGGCTCCAGCAGTCTCTTGCGAGGAGAAGGGCTCTGCATAGAGGCAGGGAGGGCTCCAGAGGGCACACAGCTACCAGTATCCCTGGTGAGATGAATGGGCAGTGTGGAGCCTGGGAGGACACAGGAGGGAGGATGTAGGGTTGCGTGGCACCCACAGTTCCTGGTCAGGGCATGCAGAGGCCCGGTTGGTGCAGGGTCGTGGCACAGATCTTATGGAGGTCCAGGAAGCACCAAGCCCAGGAATTTGAGGTTGCTATGGGCTGTGACACCATGGCACTCTGCCCAGGACAACAGCCCGAGCCTCCAGTGTGCAAAAACTGTCTCACTCTGCCACTAAGGGTTAAGGCTATAAGGCAACTCAGTCCCCGCCTTTAGGCTGCTCAGTTGCTAGGTTACTAGGTCCCACCCGCTCCTTGCTCTGGGACCCTGAGGGTGGAGCTTGCTGGGGCAGTTCTCTCACACAATGGCTCCCTGTAGCCCAGCTCAGTGGCTCTGTCTGGGGCCCCAGACAATGCCCAAAGTTCTCCGCACTCCTGACTAAGCTCTCCCCAAGGCAGTTCAACTGAATGCCAAGTCCAAAAACACTGAAACAGTTCACAGGTAAGGCCTTTCTGGTTTGCAGTCTCACTGCCACTTGTACTCATGGGTGCCGGTGTGATTAGGTCCATCGAACACGCAACCACTTGCCAGTTTCCCACTGCTTTTGTCCTCCTCTTGGGGTCCACAAGTCCCTTGCTGACTCCCTGTATCCTCTAAGGGATGATTATAGGCAGATATCACTAGCCAGAGATGTCTGGAGTCTTATCTCCCCAGACTCACCATGCCCAGTTGCAGGGAAGTTGTTACTCGGTCGCCATCTGAGGGTCCTCTGGTAAGACTGATCTCTTCCTCCGTAACCAAATAATCCACTCCTCCATTCATGTTGTACCTACTGCCTGGCTTCCTACTGGAGTCAGCTGGGGCTCCACGCAGGTGGGGGTAAATCAATCTCCACGCTGCCAGTTGTCCCACATTCAACTGAAATGTCCAGGTACCTATTTTGCTACCTGACACACTCAAAAAAATCCAAAAGTTACAGGTACAGACATTGTAAAATAATGAATGGTACCACTCTTTGTGGCAGAGAATGATAATACAAAACACTATGGAGAATTAATAAGTTATTTTTTAAAAAATAAGAAAAACTTACACATCTGATTAGAAATAAATTTGGGTTCCCTCTTCATATTTAAGAGTAATATTTATTTTTATTATATACTATTGATCAAAAGCAATAAAGAAACTCAGCAATAAAGAAACTTTATTAGATTTTAAGAAATAAAATAACAATGGCTGCCAAAATGTAGTTCACTGGCAGAATTAGCCACACCTGAAAACTTATTTGAGAGGTCAATTGCTGGGTCCTTTCTCAGACTTACTTAGTTATAAGTTCTGGTGGTGGGCCAAGGAATCTGTCTTAACAAACCCTCTCTGACTTTTAAAGTTTGAGAACTATTGGTATATATTAATAAGGCTACATAGGTTAATAAGATGTTTTATTTTACTGCCAACTGAGAAATTGGTAACAACTTGGACAAAACAAATAGAGCAGCTGAAATGTTGCAGATATACCAAACACACGTTAGGCGTGCCTCTGATTATAAACTTCCCTTACAGATGCTCCACTGTGTCCTCCCATATATGAATAGAACATATATTAGTCTTTATTGATCAGAGTAGTACTTTACTTTTTATAGGATATGCTGGGTATGGCAATTGATGCATTAGTAAGATAGAAGGACATTAGAAATAAAAAGAAAATTAAAGGGGCGGCACCTGTGTCTCAAGGAGTAGGGTTCCGGCCCCATATACCAGGGGTGGTGGGTTCAAGCCTAGCCCCAGACAAAAACTGCAAAAAAAAAAAAAAAAAAGAAGAAGAAGAAAGAAGAAAAGAAAATTAAAGTACTTCATAGATATTAATTCAAACTCCAGTTCATATTTTTTTATTGGAAGAGATTAATTACAAACTACAGTTTTCCCATTTAACAGCAACATGTGGGATAGGTCCCTCGACATATCTGAACTTTAATCAGAGGAAATAATTAGAAACAGCTTACTGTCATAACTTATTTCTAGCAATTTGAAGCGTGTCATATATCAACAGAAACAAACCAAGAGAAGGGCAATGGAGATAAATTATGTTAGTAAAATGTTCGTAATATTATTAAAGGAGTAATAATTCTTTTCAATACAGATGTAACAGCAAAAATTCTAATTATAGCTTAGTTTTTTCACACATCGCAAGGGGCTGAACCGCTACAGTCTCCAGTTTTTCAATACTGAAACTGGATTGTTCGAAGGTTTTTAAGACGCAAGTTTCTTCCAGCATTGAAAGTGTACTGTTGAAGGCGAGAGGAGATTTCTTCATCAATTGGAACTACTGTGTCTCAGTGTTTTTATTGAAAAACTGAGTGTCAGGAAATGATCTGATGTTTGCTATTTAAATCCTGGCACCTTTATCACGATGGTGTACTCCAAAGGGCTCTTTGCTGATGATCGGGGCCCAGCCTACATGTTCCGCATTACAAAGGAGAAAAGTTCCAGTGGGTTGAGAGAAGTCATGAGACAGGTGGCAGAAGGGACTTGGAAGAGAGCTACCAGGGGTCATGTGAAATTGTATGCTGTGTATAGTAATATCCTTTCACAGTCTCTTCCAGTAACTTCAGTAAAATGTAAACTGATTTCCACTACACAGTGGGCTATGGTGAGGCCATTTGCACTGAAAACACAAATAGACCTCATGGTTCAGTAAGAATTGTAAAGAAATATGTAACTGTGATGGGACAAGGGTTTCCTTTCATGGCAGGGTGTGTCTTTGAACACTCGCAGGCTTCAGTGTACAAGGTTAAAGGGGTATAATATTTTCCATATTATAATATTTTTCCAATCTGGCCAAATCCTCTTTGCACGCCACAAATCGGGACCATGCAGTCACACGTACCTCCCAGAGGAACGTGGCAAGGCACTGAAGGACCGTGTCACCCTTTTTATTCTCAACTGGTTTGAATCAGTCTTTACATAATGAAAGTTAATGAGCCAAATTTAAGTCATCTCTGTTTGTCATCCTCAAACCTGGGGCCACTTTTGTGGACTAGGCTAGTTTATCCTTAGATTAGACATTCTCTGGAGAGTTTTAAAAACGCACATCTCTGTTTCAATGTTGGCAGGTGTGTAAAGGTGGAAGATAAGGTTGGTAAAACCCCAAATCTAAAGCCACCTGCAAGTTAGGTGAGTAGAGGAAATCAGCCATTTGTATGTATACGACCACTGTATAAGCAATGGAAGAATACAGCTGTGGGAAGAAGCAAGGCTTTATTTACTAAAGGGCCATGAGGAAAAGGGTAGAGAAGCAAAGAAATTATATTTGTAATTTAACTCTGGCCTATCTGATAGCCATATGAAAAAGAAAAGAAGAAGAGGATGGAGCTGTCAGCGGTGTTTGTGCTTCTAAGTCTCACTGTGCTCCAGGGCAGAATAACCATGTGCTTTATCATCTGTCTTCCACAACTTATCTTCCGCTGAATCCTTTTCTTGAATGTTGGACTTTTCTGTACTCCAGCTGGTATTCCACATCTCCTCTAGCATATTCAATATACATCTCAAACTGAACCTGGCATATTTTCTCTCCAAACTTTTTGGCTCGCATAGTGAAAAAGATGCAAGTTGTGGGTTCCGCCCACCACTGAGAAGTCAAGACAAGAGGAAGTGAATCGTTGTGTCGACACGGGCAGATACTGTGCACTTTCTTTTCTCTTCTCTTCCTTCTTTTTAGTCTCCTCTTTTTCACTATTTTCATATCTCATTGAGTGATCTGTTGACCAGTAAATAGAATCTTTCAAAACATCAGATAATTGTGGAATGTAAACTGCTGGAGGTCAAGGCTTTGATAATATTTGTTTACTACTGTATTCCAATCCTTAGAATAGTAACTGAATACTCAGTCAGCATTTATGGAACGTTGAATTCCAGTTGACCACATATTTTTATGAATTTATTTAAAAATTACATTCTGGCTGGTGCAGTGGCTCACGCTTGTAATCTTAGCACTCTGGGATGCTGAGGAGGGGGGATCCCTTGAGCTCAGGAGTTCAAGACCAGCCTCAGCAAGGGTGAGAGTCTTATTCTACTAAAAAAAATAGGAAAAATAAATAAATAACTACCTGGGCATCGTGGTGGGTGCCTGTAGTTGTAACTACTTGGAAGGCAGAGGCAAGAAGATCTCATGAACCTAAGAGATTGAGGTTGCTGTGAGTGTGTTGATGCGCTGGCATTACCCAGGGAGACAGAGTGAGACTGTCTCAAAAATAAATAAAAATAATAAAAGTTGCATTTTCTTACCACTGAGGTATCTGTTGGATGAGGACTGAATAAATATGTGGAATTTTTTAAGACTCTCTAACTATAGAATTTTTTTTTTCTTTTTTGAAACAGAAACTCACTCTATCACCCCAGGTTGAGTGCCATGGTATCATCATAGTTCTCAGCAACCTCGAACTCTTGGGATCAAGAGATCCTGCCTTAGCCTGCTGAGTAGCCGTGACTATAGGCACCTTCCACAATGCTCGGCTTCTTTTTTAGTGGAGATGGGGTCTGGCTCTTGCTCAGGCTGGTCTTAAACTCCCAAGCTCAAACAATCCACATAATTCAGCCTCCCAGAGTGTTAGGATTACAGGCATGAGCTACTGTGCTGGACCTCTATGGCATATTTTCACTGATGAAAATTTAAAGTTCAAAATAGTGTTACGAATATAAATTTTACATATTTTAATTAATGTGCATGTCTGATTTTAACTGTCAGCTTCTTCATTAAAATATTTTCCAAAATTATGTCAATGTATTCTTTAGGAGACCATGTAGCAAAGGAAATGGATATAGAGATATTTCACAGTTTCCTAAGAATACTGACAGTTTACCTTTTATTTGTATATTGTGAAGTCACTGGTAGATTAACAATGAAAAAATATTAATTCAGTTGTTTACCACTAAGGTTGTTTTTTCCCAAAATAAGACAGAAAAGTTAGTATTGCAAACATCTATGACCCTGAAGACAGAGGAACTAAGTTCGTAAGAGTTTGGATTTAAATTGGTGAAAATTATGGGCGATAAACCCAGGGTAAGTGATACTCTCAGAGCAAAGTCAATTGGGATACTAAGTCAGCCTTATAGCCTAACCTTCTGAGAGGATTCTTCTGTGCGGCATAGCGATCACAGGCTACCTAGATTAGGAACTCCAGTGGAGAGCTGGGCCCCATGAGATTGTCTGTGATTTATGATTACTTTATTTCAGTGAAATCTGAGTGGGAAGTAAGCTCCAGTTTCAGAGCATGGATCCATTCTCAACTTGATTTGCATATGAAGGCAATGTTTCATCGTTAAACTGACCATGCCAAACTTTTTATGGTAGTTGGTAAGAGTAGAGACATTGGTTGATATTTACAAATCTAAATGGGACCAGGCTCTGTGGCTCTTGCCTATAATCCCAGCACTCTGGGAGGGTGAGTTGGATGGATTTCTTGAGTTTAGGAGTTTGTGACCAGCCTGAGCAAGACTGAGACTCCATCACTACTAAAAATAGAAAAAGTAGCCGGGCATTATGGTGGGTGCCTGTAGTCCTAGCTACTCAGGAGGCAGAAGGATTGCCGGAGCCCAGGAGTTTCAGGTTGCTGTGAGCTAGGCTGAGGCCATAGCCCAGCACTCTAGCACAGCAAGACTCTGTTCTAAAAGAAAAAAAAAAAAAAAAAGGGACTTTCTTATGATCTTTGAACAATTGAAAAATGCTGAAAAATTTCAACTTTATAATGTAATCATTTTGTTTCTGTTTGTGTCACCTTTTATTTGTATGGAAGTTATATATGCAAATGAAAGATTATGAAATAATTCCATGAAGTTTAGCAACTAATACAGCAGTTTCCCTCCCCCATCCCATCAATGCTTTCCATAGTCAACCATTTTTCAATTCATGTAGGTCTTACACCCTTCACTTCTTGACATTTTACTTTTAGGGTTATTTACTTTTAGGGTTAGTTCCTCCCTTCGAATCTAAGGGAAGGTTTAGCTTGATTTACCAACCACTACTTACCACTAATAGATGAGCTCCCATTCCTGCAATTTTTTAAATGCCTGAGTAATAATTTTAATCACATTAAATTTACTGTTTACATAAATGTCACTTGTTAAAGGCTAGTATCATCCATGTAATAAAATAAAATTATTTTCCTAACAATTTTGTTAGTTCTGGTGTTAATATTCTTTTTGTTTGCTTATATTTTAAAAATACTCATCACTAATTCATCCATTGACAGTCTTCCAATTGTTTATATTTCCTGCAAAATACAATCATGAGTTTCAGGCATTGTACCAATGTGATGTTATTTCCTGAGTGCCTCCAAACAGTGCCAGTTTGAATTGGCTGTTCTCCAGGGAGGCTGAACGGAACTCACTCTGTGGTTTCCCATCACCATTAACGAGAGAATTCTTCTGAGCTTTCTCTACAGTTAGATCATCTGCTACCCAGATCTCTGTCTTTTTTTAAAATTAGGTTATGACATTTTTTTCTGCTCAGATCATCTATTTCAATTGCTTTCCTATGATAATGTGCAAGAGAGACAATGTTTAAAACTATAAGGTATGAAAATGTCCTTACTCCACCCTCACATTTGATTGAAAACCTGGCTAGGTATGGAATTCTAGTTCCTCAAAAATGAAAAGGCATTTTCTTAATTCATTCTACTCTGATCTAATTATTAGTATATCCAGTGTCTTTCTTATTATTCACCCACTCAATAATACCTATTTTTTTTTTAATTTGTTTATTAATTTTTCAGGAAGCATATCCTTTTCACAGTGTCTAAAATTACACCATTAATATGCCTCATTGTGGACATATTTTTATTCAGAGTGGTGGACACCTTAAGAAGATTTTCCATGTGGAATTCTTTTATTTCATTTTTAGGATGATATCTTGAAATATTCCTTTGATATTTTCTTCTTTTCCATCTTGTGTATCTCTTACTTCTTTGCTTTCTTTCCTTTATTGTGTTTGTGTGTATTAGAATATGTGTATGCATATATTTTTTTCAAGAGCTTTTGTTTCCTGATGATGCCTTTTTCCCATTCTTTTGAATAATTAATATATTTACTTATTTTAGAAAATAAACTGGTATAACAAGTTTTATCATGCAAACATTACTCCTTCATCTCTCTCATGGGTATCCTGCCCTCGACTCTAAAAATTGGTGTTTTTATAAATCCTATAAATTTGCTCTGCAAATTGAAGTTCATTTTGCTCCTTTTAAAAAGAAAATATAGAATACAATATTTTCTTTGTTTTTTTCACTTAATGAAACAAGTGTGCCTTTTATGGTATCAGTATGTAGAGAGCTTCTTCATTCTTTTTTATGTACAATCATTTATTTTAAAGAGTCCTCTCTTGATGGACATTTAATTAATTCCTATCTCTTTATATGACAATATTAATGCTGCAATGAGTAACCCTATTGATAGTCTGTTTAATGCATGGGAGAATTTGCTATACAAATTCCCAGTAGATGCAATTTTTAGGTCAAATGTTATAAACACTTGCAATTTTTATAATTATTTCCAAAGCCATACGTCACACCAAGCTTTGGATTTTGTCACCTTAACAGATGGAGAAAAGGTATCTTAGAGTATTTTTAATAGGTACAATATGTCTTAGAGATATTATGAGATGAGAGAAAACATGTTTATATTGAGAGACATTTGTGTTTTCTTTCCTATAAACTTTCTCTTCATGTCCCTTCCCCAACTTTATTTTCTGTTTAATTATTGATTATTTCCTATTAGTGTCTAGTATTTAAAGGAATATATTGTGTAAATTAATTTTCTGTCAATGATGTGACTTGCATTTTTTATTTCTCCTTTGTGATCTTATTATTCTTATAGTGGTTTTATCTCTTCATGTAATTTGACTTTATTTTTATGCTTTATGTTTTTATTTAGTACTTATAAATCTTTTATGTGTTTGGATTTTGAGTCATAGTTAATAAGGTTTGATTTTTACCTCTCTTACAAAAAATCTCTCCAATTTTCTTCCAGAACTTTTATGCCTATTTTTTAAAATTGAAATATTGATCCATTTGGAACTTACCCTGCTAGTGGCTATGAGTTTTAAATCCAATTGTTTTTATTTCCAGGTAGGTACTCAGGTCTCAACTTCGATCATTCCATCTTTTGTACTTTGATCTCGGGTACTCTTGTATTAGTAACATCTTGTGTCCTTTCACGAACTTAACATCTTCTCTTCCATGGTGAACATATTAGTCGTACTTTTTATGTTTTATTTTAAATTTTTGTTTTGTAATGCAGTATCTTACAAAACTTTTGCTAAGGTAGTTCTATGAATTCTCATTTATCCTGTACCCAGTTTCCCCTATTGTAACATCCTGCATGAGCATGGAACATTTGTCTCAACTAATGAATCATTATAGATTATTAATTATTTATTATTAACTAAAGAGCACCTTTTATATAGAATTTCTTACTTTCTACTTAATGCCCCTTTCTGTGCCAGGATTGCATCCAGGAAACCACAGTACATTTACTTGCTGTGTCTCCTTAGACTTCTCTGACTAGCTGCTTCTCCCTGGTTTTATCCCCCCCACACCCCCTTCTCTTGTTTGAACCTCAGGTGCATATAAATGTAATTATTCTTAAACAAATTTTGATCAAACCTATTTTTAGATCTGCCATCACCCCTACTTCCAGAAGTACCTGGTGTCTGGAATCCTGAGATTTCTTTTTTGCTGGTTTTGTCAATCAGATTATTTATTTTTTTTTCTTCCTTTCTCTCAAAGTATTTTAGGATAAGTTGTGACAATAACCAAGAAAATTTCATTTGTTTCTCGATTCCAAAACATTGTTGTTATATATTCTTATGTTTTTTGTTGTAGGACATTGATAACTTTAAACATTCATTTACTGTATATCAGTGGATTTGGGGGACAAATTGAGACACGTGTAAATTCTCTTAACTTTAAGAGGCTGGGTTTTATTTTCATATTAATATGGAATCATTCTCAGCTTAACAATGGCTGTATGTTCTAAAAGATGCATTGTTACATAATTTCGTCATTATATGGACATCATTAGAAGGCATTGTTAGGTAATTCCATCATTACCTGGACATCATAGAAGGGACTCCACACACATAGATGGAATGAGAGGATGCCAAAATGGGAAGCTGAAGTCTGGGAGTATCGTCAGTCAGAGGGTAGTGAAGTCTCTTTGGGGCTGGGGAAAGACTAGAACTGGAAGGTGAGGGGAGAGCAGCTGCAATGAAGGAAATTTTAGAGCTATTCAAAAAAGTTGGGTGATATTTTGGCAGCTCTCATGAGTGGAGAAAGTATTTATGAATGTCCTCCATGAGTTTTAAAAAATTTACAGTTGTCTGTTTGATGTGCCTAGGATTGCCTCTTAAATTAGCTGTCAGTAAGGATTTTCACTGATGGAGACTATACATCTATTATGTTTACCTGGATGGTGTTGAAACACATTCTTCTTAGTAGAGTATTAGTTTCATATTGCTGCTATAATAAATTCCCCAAAATGTAGTGGCTTAAAACAAAATAGATTTATAATTTTATAGTTCTGAAAGTCAGAAGTCCAAAACTCCAGGTTACAGTGGTGCTGTATTTCTGCTGAAGACTTCAGGGATAATTTGTTTTCTTGCCTTTCCTGGGCTCTGGAGGCCACCTGCATTATTCAGCTTGTGGCCACATGATCTTCAAAGCCAGCAGAGCAGCCTCTTCAACCCTGTCTTCCTGAGTTGACCTTTTCTCTTCCACTTGCGAGAACCCTTGTTGTATACCTGGTAGCCCAGGAAAATCTCGCTATGTCAAGATTCTTAACTTAATCATATTTTTAAAATACCTTTTCCTATACTATTTTATTTAGTTTTCTTTTTTAACGTTAGAGAACTTGTGACAACAGAGGATTTACTCTATGTAGTATCTATACTATATATAGATTTCAGATCCTAAGATATCTTTCACAGGTAACTTGGTCATTGTTCTCTACACTACATATACACCAAAAATTAAAAAATGAATTCAGCCTTATTCAGGGAATAAGAGGATATATTGTACATGTACCCAGAATAAAAGCTCAAGGCATCAGGTTCCCTTTCATCTCTTCAGTCATTTTCTCATTTCTTTGCTCATTAGTAAAATCATTAAATCAAAATAAACAGAAAGTGGGAAAGATTATGCCAAAGAAAATGGCTTGGGAAAAGATGAAGCTTTGGCAGAAATGGGGTGTGTCGTAGTCTGTCTGTACTGTGCTAACAAAATACCACAGATTGGGTGATTTATAAACAGTGGGAATTTATTTTGCATAGTTCTGGGGATGAGCAAGTCCAAGATCTAGGTTGCCGTAGGTTTGGTGTCTGCTGAGAGCCCACAAACTTTGCTTCTAAGTTGGCACCTGATTGCTGCATGTGCTCCAGGGAGGATGAATTCTGTGTCCTCTTGTAGTAGAAGAGATGGAAGGAAAAAGGGCCTTTTTAGCTCCCTCCAACCTTTTGATAAGGCGCAAATCCTATTGATGAGGGCTGAGCCTTCATGGCTTAATCATTTCCTAAATGATTCACTTATTTTTCTTCTTTTTTTCAAAACAGAGTCTCTGTCACCTGGGTATAGTGCTGTGGCATCAGCCTAACTCACAGCAACCTCTAACTCCAGGGTCCCAGTGATCCTCCTATCTCAGTCTTCCAAATAGCTGGGATTCCAGGCACCGGCCACAACATCCAGCCAATTTTTCTATTTTTAAAAGAGGTCTCTCTCTAATTCATATTGTCTTGAACTCCTGAGATAAGGGATCCTCCTGTCTCAGCCTCTCAGAGTGCTAGGGTTGCAGATGTGAGCCACTGCGCCCAGGCCTCCACATTTTAATATTGTTGCATTGGGGATTACATTTCCACATGAGATTTGGAGAGGATACAAACATTCAAACCACAAAAGGCTGTACATGGATGTTTAGCTATGTCCATATGTGTTGGGCTGTGTGTGTGTTGTATATATTTGTTGTGTTTAAGGGTGTTGTTGGTGGAGATTTACAGTGGATATGATCTATGTGTATAGCATTCTGACTGTTCCAGGCTTTATAGAAAGATAAAATTCTACCCATTTTGTTATTTTTGATTTATGTACTGAGTTATAACAACATGTTCAAACAAATTCGAATTACAAAAATAAGGAAATGAGGATGTTTTCAAAATAATTCCTAATTTAAGTATTAGATAAGACATTACTAAGAAAGCTTGGATAGGATTTGTTGATTCTATATGGTATAAATGGGACTCGTAATTCTACACATATTCTAATACCATATATGAGCAGTATAGATCTGAGCATAGATGATTTGGAAATAATGAATCTTATAATAATCAGTCACAAAGTATTTATGAACTAGAGAACCTCAGTTATAAAGTTGTTATAACATTTCATCATTTACAATAGGTAATTGTTTACCTTGTGCTCTGACTTGAGAAATACATGAGCATGGACGGTTTGCTAAGATGAGGACAACAGTCAACAATAGTCCTCACGGATCAGAAGTCTGGCTTTTCGAATACATGTAGAAGGTTTTCAATTAAGTCTGATGAAAGCTCAGTTCCTAAGTTGGTTCTAAGAAGTTAGTTCCAATACTATAGAAAATTAGGTAATAATAGAATATTTACACTAGCCTCTTTCCTTATTTACAATAGTTAAGTAGTTTTACTGGGACAATTTACCTCAAATTTGTGGAACAACATGCATAAATGTAGACCTTATATTTAAGGTGATAGGATCTGATTCCTAGCCATGTGTGTTGAGTGGAGAAAGAGGAAGCCAGAAATCATGTTGGATCTAATGACCAAAAATCACGTTATAACAGAGATATTTTTATCAGAATGTTTATTGCAGCCCAATTCACAATTGCTAAGTCATGGAAAAAGCCCAAGTATCCATCGATCCACGAATGGATTAATAAACTGTGGCATATGTACACCATGGAATATTATGCAGCCTTAAAGAAAGATGGAGACTTTACCTCTTTCATGTTTACATGGATGGAACTGGAACATATTCTTCTTCGTAAAGTATCTCAAGAATGGAAGAAAAAGTGTCCAATGTACTCAGCCCTACTATGAAACTAATTTATGGCTTTCATATGAAAGCTATAACCCAGTTATAACCTAAGAATATGGGGAAGGAGGAGAGGGAGGGGAGGGAGGGGGGAGGATGGGCAGAGGGAGAGTGATTGGTGGGATTACACCTACAGTGCATCTTACAAGGGTACATGTGAAACTTAGTTAATGTAGAATATAATTGTCTTAACACAATAACTAAGAAAATGCCAGGAAGGCTATGTTAACCACTGTGATGAAAATGTGTCAAACTGTTTATAAGACCAATGTAGGGTGCCCCATGATCGCATTAATGTACACAGCTATGATTTAATATTAATAAAAAAAGAAAACAAAATTAAAAAAAGAAAATAAACAAAGAAAACTGAGATAATCTCACCCCTTCTTAAGGCAGTTGTAGTTCTTGTTTATCTTGCAAACAGTCAAATAAATGCAGTCATTTTTCTTTGTACTATTTTCCCCAATGAAAGAGCAGATATAAATTATTTATGAGTTATTGTGTAACGGTTTCATAACTAAAACTAGGCAACCTAAAAATTTTCCAGAGTAAGGCAGACGTAAAATTCTAAGACTAACCAATAATATTATACATTTGGCACTGACTTGATTATTCAGCTATGATACTTGATATTGAATACAAAATCGCTGTCAGAGCAGAGAGTTACTGAATCTATAGTTGACATCCCCAAGATACGTTTTACAAGGTCAGCAAACAGTTGTGAGTGTCAACTCCCCCACTTCATTACATAAAGCTATTTAAAAATATACTTTCATTTACATCATATTCCTTTCTCATTTTTGTTTTCTCCGGCAGTAATTGGGACACTGTTACCATCAGTTTATCTGAAGAATTTTTATCCTTGCATTTCTCTATTATACTGCATTGCATTGTGTTATTTTCCTTTTCTCTCTAAGTTTCTATTTTCTCTCCCCAGTAGTATCCATTTAAACATATGAAGGCTGTTGAGGAAGTATCCAGCCATACATATCCCCACTTCTCATATTACAAAGCTGGATACTTTCTTGTATACACATATGTACGCACAGGATGTATATAATACAAATTCTTAAAATGTGTGCATCCGTATAGAATATTGTTTTCTAACAGCATAATGTTGTGTTATGCTTTATTGACATTTCAATATAATTAAGAACGTTGGTCTATGCAAAAGAGGCTTAATATTACCGAATAAACTGTGTGTCTGACTAGTGGGAACCTGCTAGTCTTCAGATTTTTGTGGTTACGTGCATATTGAAGGTGAAGGATAAGATGAGTGAGTTCTGCCATTTCTATCCTAGAACTTGCACAACCTTTACTGTCTTTGCACTTTGAATGCTGAAATTTTAGCTTTAGTCAACCTACTGCTCAGCTGTATCTTTGTAAAGAGTGATCAGTCTTTATAGTTTTAAGTAAGCCAGTATGTGCAACAATGTGGAGTTTTCTTACCATGATTTAATGAAATGCTTGAACACTGAAAAAATATTTTCCATGTCTTTAATACTTGGCATGTTTCTTTTGTCTTATTTCATTTGTCTTTCCTAGACTTTAAAAATGTTTTTTCATACTTACCCTGTGTTCTGTTCATTATATTAATTTTTCATCTTCTGTCTTAAAGACAATAATGTCAAATAATTTTTGTGTGTGATTATCTGTTATGTGCCCCTGAATTTCTTGAAATTACCAATATATTTGCCTTTAGACAAAACAAATGTTTTAGAATACTCGTGTGTGAGTGCGCTAGTGGAAGTGGTACCGGAATTTCGTCTTCAGTAGGTTCTTGTTCTTGGTGATTCAAAGAGTGAATCCATGGACCACAGATTAGTGGTAAGACAGGATTTATTTACAGAAAAGAATACAAAAACACCAAAGCTCCTGGCAGAGAGGAAACCCAAGTCGGGGGAGAAAGGCTATCTTTCTTCTCCTTCTCTCTTGTCTGTCTGTCTGTCTCCGGGCTCTTTGGGGGTATATACAGGTGCCAGGGTTCCTAGTATATGAGGCCAGGAAATGAATGGATACAGTCCTTTCAGCTGGGGCAAAGTGAATGAATGTATTAATGAATGGACACAATCTCTTCCACTGGGGCAAGGTGAATAAATGTACTAAAGAATGGGCACAGTCCATTCATGGAATTGAGGCCTAGGAAACTTACATGAAATTGACCTAGGCATAGGAAATGGGCACAGTCCATTTCCTGTGTTGGGTTGTAGGTGCAAAGGGAAGGAGACACCCATGGGCTGGTGTCTCCCCAGCAATTAGAGCCTCCGGTGGGGCTGGGGAGGGCCCCCCTTCCCTATCCTCCAGCCCGTTGCTTCCTCTGCCATCGCACCAACACCGCCGGGGCGGAGGCGGCAGGTCCCCCTCAGCCGAGGATCACCTGTCCAGCCCAGAGGCTGAGAACTTTTATACACATATTTATTTTAATTATAATTTTAGTTTAAAATCTTAGGTTATTCTAAATCAATTAAGTGGAAAGAAAATGAAAAACTGGACAAAATACCCAGGCAGGAAAAATAAGTAAAACTCGTGGGGGGCAGACACCATGGGATGTGAGATTGTTAAATTGTCAGTGTTTATATTCCTGTTTTGTGGGGAAAATCTTAGTTTGCTCAGGCTATTGCAACAGAACATCATCAGCTGCCTAGCTTATCAACTAACCGTTCATAGAAGCTAGGAGGTCTGAGATGAAGGCGCTGGCACACTCTGTGTCTGATCCCAGGACCGAGCCTGCTCATCCCTCGTGTGCTTCACATGGGGGAGGAGGAGAACTCATTTCCCAGGGTTTCTTTCACAAAGGTCCTAATGCCAAGGATGAGGCCAATGCTGGATAACCTAATCACCTCCCTCCCAAATCACCTTCTAATAACATCACCTGGGGAGTTAGTATTTCAATGAATGAATTTGGGGGGGGCACACAAACCTTCAGAACATAGCTAATTCTGAAGGGAAATACAACTGACATGCTTTAAAGAAAGAGATGGCGATGGATCGTAGAGCTGTGAGAAGAAAGACAGGAAAGAAGCTGTCAAAACGGAGAAAGGGACCAGCCGGTCCTGCCACGCTCCTCCCCGCTCTACATGTTCTCAAAGCCCCACTGCTTCTGCCCCATTCTTAGAGTGTGTTTGTTTCTACTTCCGGTAGTTATCTGTAATTCAATAAGTTCTCTGTATTCTCTAAACTTGATTGAGCCTGGTTTCTGTCGCTTAAAATCAACACTCTCCTGACTAATATATGCTTAATTTTTTTTTTTTCTTTGAGACACAGTCTCAAGCTGTATCCCTGGGTAGGATGCTGTGTTGTCATAGCTCACAGCAACCTCCAACTCTTGGGCTGAAGTGATCCTCTTGCCTCAGTTTTTCTATTTTTAGTAGAGATGGGGTCTCACTTTTGCTCAGGCTGGTCTTGAACTTGTGAGCTCAAGCAATCAACCCGCCTTGGCCTCCCAAAGTGCTAGGATTACAGGCGTGAGCCACCGCGCCCAGTTATATGCTTAATCTTCATGCAGAAGAAACTTCAAACAACTAAGGAGAAAGAGGACAGACTTTGTCTTTAGCTAATTTGAATGACCGCGCTAGTAAGCAGGCATCTACTCCACACAAAGGATGATCAATCTGTAAGTCCAACAGAAATCCCACAAGAAAGGTAGGAAATTATTAAGCAATGCATGTTGCTTCAAATAGATTTAACATGCAGACAAGCAAGCTGCTCCCATATGAGAGAGAGTGTGTGTGTGTGTGTGTGTGTGTGTGCTTGAACACGTAGTGTGTTTGAGGGACGACTAATACGTAGGATAATATTTAGAAATAAACTTATCCTACATCAAGCACACAAAGTAAATTCAGTGTGAGTTTAAAATGACATGCTTTTCTTCCAGAGGCTTAAGAGGCTTGGACCCCCCTGGGTTACTCACAGAGTTAGGTTTTTTTGGAATTGTAAAAATTCCTTAGGCCTTTTCTCTGAAGCAGTACACCTGTGAAGCCTGAGATCCAAGGGCATGCCGCCCTTCCTCAGAGATACGGGCCAGAGGGTTGACATATGTTAACAACATATCGTCAGAGGTCTATAGGTGCTCTGCCCTGAAGGAAGGTCACAGTCGTTACTTCATACTGAGTAAACTGAGTGAATGCTTGAAGATATTCTTCTATTAACTCTGTTCCCCTACAGCTGCTTTCGTCTCTGTGCCCTGCTCAGAAAACTAGTCACTGTTTAGAGGAAGGGATTTACTACACAAGTGGTTATGTTGATATGATAAATATTTCCTTTCAAGTTAAAATTCAGCTAATAGATAACGGATTAGGTGTGTACGTGACTGGAAGAGTATAAAACTTAAACTTGGAATAAAGAACTTTGCTATATGCCATCCCACGGTGTATAGTCTGTTTCTTGACTTAATAATTACAGGAGCGAGTTTACACCTACAGCAAAGCTGCTGCTCGTTCATGTCTCGGGTCACGCAACACTAATACTATAAACAATAATTGCTAATAATCAGCTTCTGACCTAGAATCATGAATCTAATCCTAGCTTTTCATTTACTAGGAGAGAAACGTAGGCATGTTATTATCTGTGCTTCGTCTTCATCTATAAATGATAACAACACACAGAGGTTCCTAGAATAGCTGGGAGAATTAAATGACCTATAGAGAGATTTAAATTAAGATTAATTAGAGCAATAAGTGTAAAGAAAAAGTGCTGCACAATTTAATTTATTATTTTCGTTAGCTGCTAAAGACTGACTTTTGTGTATTTGTCTCTTATGACAGAGCCATGTAAGTATAGGACAATTCCCCCTTGATTCTCCCAAAGCACACTTAGAAACTCCAGCAATACTTCTTTCCTGAACACAATGTCCCTAGTGCCACCATCTGTGGTGAACCCCCTTCACAAAACAGCAAAACAACAACAACAGCAATAATCACCAAAATTCCTTTTCTGTGAAGGTTATTGCAGCAATATTTGTTAATTTTATTTATATAAAAATATTGTTGATATTCTCATTAAATTTCTGCTTTTCCCCCCTTTCTAATTGGCAAATATTAATTGTATAGTTAACCGTAAGGGTCTTCATCTCCTGTGCAGTCAGAAATTCTCATGTAACTTTTGACTCCATCCAAATTTAACTACTAATAGCTTACTGTTGACCAGAAGCCTTACCCCAAACACAGTCGATTAACACATATCATGTATGTTATATGTACTGTGTACTCTATATTCTTACAATAAAGTAAGCTAGAGAAAAGAAAATACTAAGAAATCATAAGGCAGGGAAAACACATTTGCTGATTATTAAGTGGATCCCCATAATGACTCCATTCTCACTGTCTTCATATTGAGTGGGTGGAGGAGGAGTTGGGAAAAAAACAGTTGGTCTTATTATGTCAGCAGTTACTGAAATGGGAAAATAATTCATATGTGGGTGGAACTACACAGTTCAAACCCTTGTTCAAAAGTCATCTGTGCATAACTCATGGGGCACATTGTGTTTTGATCCATACATGCGTTCAAGAAGATTTAAATCAAACTAATATATCTGTCACCTGATATACTTATAGTTTTTTGTGATAAAGACATTTGAAATTTACCCTCAGCAATTTTGAAATATTTTAAATTTTATTTTGAACCTGGGTTTTCTGGGATGACATTTTCTTATACCTGCACTGCAATGACTTCTGCCTTCTGTAATGTATCCTAAAATATGTATAAATAAATACTTATATATTCTTATATACTTATATATAAAATAATGGAATATCTAATTAGATCCATCTAACTATATAATTTTATTAGATTACAGGAAACAGAGGATACGTATTTATCTTTCAGTATATCAATTCTGGTGCAAAAAAAATGATAGTTATTGAGTAAGTGATATTTAGTAATTAAAGCAAGCTGGTGGTAGTGATGACATTTCTGAACCAAATTGAGATTAAATAAATATATCTAGAAAGTCATCTAATATGCTATTTTTGAGTGCTCTAAAATTAAGCAACTTTATAACACAATGTTAGAAAGTCATCTTTGTCTCAAAGCATTTGTATTGGTACAAGTCATTATAAATCACTTGCCATGTAATTATCTGGATATATGTAGTAGCAATAGGAAAAGATATAATCTTTTACACTGTATGAAATTTCATTCATTTTGTGAGAATTGAAACAGAATATGAGTGCGTGTATGTTTTCACATACAAATCTGCACACCCAGAGTATGATTATACATCATTCTATATGTTCCTATGTTAAGGACATGTAATTCTGTGGACTCATCTTAACATAAATATGATTAAATTTAGAAAAAGCATTAAATGATATTTTTAATGTGACAATATAGAAACTAAACGAGAAAAAAGAAGGAACTGTGTAAAATGACTAAGAATACATAGGGAAAGAAAAGGGAGGTCGAATAAAGGAAAGTTTAGCAAATTTATGGAAAAACGTATCCAGATTAATGTTCTGATGTGTGGCTAAGAGGCTGATGGAGTTGAAAAAGTAGATAAGAACTTTATTATCAGTATACTGATCGACCTAATTGGTATCATTTTTCTATGTCATTTATAGTGATTTTTGAACTGGAAAATATGTGACTAGAGAAAATGTCATAAAAGAATTGAGATCAGACCTGGGCCTCAAAGATTTAGCCACGGATCTCCATTTGAGAGATGGAGTCTATTTTTAGCCTATTGAAATATGCTGCTGTTCTTTCTTCATATTCTCAGCACAAAAGACTCAAAGATCCTTAGATCCTCTCCTTACACACAGTAGTTTTCATGTTTCCTCCTTTTCAGCCATGCATTCCATGTTAGTTTCTTTAGAACAGGTATTTCAAAAATCTTTTTGCCATGCATAGTCTGATTCTTTCTGCTTGAGACAATATTAGTACACAGGAGAAGAACTGCAAAATCTCCTTTTCCCTTAAGGTTATATAATCTTCAGTGAGTTCTAAAACATTTAATTTAGGATTTTCTTATAGAGTCAGATATAATTCTAATTTTTCCAGTGTGCTTGATGTATCTGTAATTCTCCACGCCATGCGAGACAGAAACACTTTCTACAGACCCGAATTTAACTACTGCCTGTCAACCTAATATACAGGCTGGGAGGGAACATAATTGATGTATGTAGGGCAATAAAAATAAGCTGCAATACTAAATTGTGTATTTGTTGCTACTGAGCCATAAAGTCCAAACTGTGTGGTATGTTTATAAATTTTAAATTCTACTTACAGGAAAGATGTGCTCCTAATAACTCTGCCTTCTTGGTGAAATTAGGCGTTAGAAACATGATTCCAATATGTACTTCCTTTTGATCCTACATAAGAGGATAATCTTTGTGTATCCTGAGGTAAATATTTCCCGAGTGCAAAGTATTTAAAAGTCTATATTTTTCAGCAATATAGAAGGCTGGGGGGAAAGGTTTCCAACAGTTCTAGAATATTTTCGTATGAATTTTTTCATTCCTTTCTATCATTAAATTAGAAATTGGCATGGACTTTGATGTACTTGAATTTTAACTGGTGAAGATGCAGAGACAGTTAAGAAAGACACACGAGTGTGGTAGTGAAAAGGAAAGAGCGTGCACACAACGTGACCTCAGCGCCTCTTAGCTCTGAGTCTCCTTCTCCTGTAAAATGTGAGTTTTAAACGAGAGACACAGGACAGAGAAAAGGTGGGAAGAGTCCAACGGTACTATTTAATTTGTACATCCCTACCCACCAGCACTGAAGTCTCCTCAAAATGTGTTGCCAGAATGCCCCCAACATACAAAAAAGCTAGATTACCAAAGTTCATTTTGGTTTGTTTTTGAAAATCAAAACACACATTCCTGTGACAATATACTAATGGCCTTATGGTGTTGAAAGTGTTGATTATGTTTCTAAGCTAGGCAACATAATCAGATTTAATCCGCTACGTAGTTTAAATGAGATTAAAGATTATACAACTCTGCTCAGACACACAAAATTAAGTCCAGGGGACGTGTTTTCAAGTTCTAAGCTGATATTAGAGAAATATATCTCCCCCTCCAACTAGGCAGTGGAATTTATGGAATTGGTAGTTCTAGAGGATGATGCCCAGAATTATGTTTAAAGTGATTTAGAACCAGAAGTAACCTCACAGGTAACTCACTGCCTGTCCTCCTGATACTGTTTCTTATTGAGATAATGGCCTTTTCAGTAGGCTTCATCGTGTAACAGAAAATAAAACCCACAGTTTACAGATAAAGAAATAAACATAGAATGATTGAATGATTTTTCCAGGATCACATAGCTAGTATGGTAGATCTAGAATCAGGGGCAGCTACATAATTTGCAGACAAGGCAAAGTCCTTTGTTCAAAATAGGTAAAGAAGAAATTATGCTCCTTTCTTAATAGTTTTGCCACAACAAGTAAGTAAGCGAGGTGATGGACGTGTTAATCAATTAGATGTAAGCATTTCACATTGTATATTAAATCAGTACAGTATATCAATGTGATATATTGATATATGTACATTTTTGATATACAATTATGATTTAATAAAGAAAAAATAAATGTACACACACACAGAAAACAAAATAAGTAAAACAAAATCACCTTTCTTCTACAGTCTCTCTAGTAATAATGGTGCATTTTATTTGCTATTTAGTTACATGCTCCTTTGTACATGGAATACTCATAGAAAAATGCAGCCCTATAAAGGGTTACAGGTGCCTGGAGCCACCTGCAGCTCTGTGCACAGGGCGTCTGTTCAACCCTGACCTTCCCCGCGCCTGTGCCTTGACCCCACTGTGTGTGAAGGGTGGCGGCGGTCGCTGGGTAGGGGCAGTGGAGCAGGTGGTGAGACCTCGTCTGGGAGAGGTGGGAAGGCGGACTGGGGTGCCCAGGCCTCGCCCGATGCGAGCCCATTCCATTGTCCAACTAGATTTCACTTCCAAAACAAAAATTCAAAGATGAAACCAGTCAGAATTTTTTGGGGTCCCCCTGAGGGTCACCTGCACCTTAAATTGGTCCTACTCAAGACGCACAACCAAATGATTTTATTTCAGAGTTTTAGATCTTCCTCTATATTATCTGCCTTTCTATGTTAAAGTTTATTTGCAGAGTGATCTCTTTTAAAGTGTAAGATTTCCTTGGAGAGGGCCTGAGATTTGACTTTTAGAAAAAAGAAGCTGGGAAAATAAGTCGTAGTTACCGGCATTTGGATTTACCCCAAGTTATGCCCTTTGCGCCGAAGTACACACGTGTCACAACCTGCCCCGGCAGAGCAGTCCGCACTCTGGGTACCACAAGCCTCGCCAGGCCCGGGGTGTGCAGTCTGCCTGGGACCCACCCCCTGATGATTACTTCTGAGGTGTCGGAGGTGGAAGGGGGCTTTCAGTTTTATGTTTGATTCTTTTCTCTCGCCCCACAGACCTTGCCTCTGCCGCCTTTGAACCTTGAGTGCTGGCTGGTTCATTGTAATGTCCTAGATCCCTCAGGGACCCAGCCCATGTTGTAGCTTTTAGTTATATTATTATAAATTATGGGGCTTTGTTATAAGTTGGGAGAAGAAATATGAAAAAATAGATATGAAAAAAAATCTATCTTAATAAAAGAATCAATGAGCCCTTTCTCAAGAAGACTACTGATGCTATCTGTATTGCTACATTGGTTTAATGGGTCAGCATCAAATTCCAAGAGAAGGAATTTAAGAAAGGTAAGCTTGGTTCTACGAATAAAACAGACCTTTATTTCTTTTCTAGAATTTTTTTTTGTTTCAAAGTAGTCTAAATATACTACCAATTTTCTTACTAACAGTTTCTCAGTGACTTAGGCGTTTCTTCTCATCTTTGTTTATACCTTAAGGGTGACGGGTATATTAATGGTTAAGGCTCGATTTAGAATGATAGATATAGTCTTTCCCCCTCTCTCTCAAAAGCACTCTAAATCTTTGTAAGTAAAGGAAGATAGTTGAGATTGAGTGTGTTTTCCAAATATGCTGAGATAGAATTTTCTAAATATTTTATGTGTTCAGGTGCTCGTGAAAGCAGTTAGACTGCAGTATTTATTTTGGAATGAATTAAAGGGTAATCTCCGTCTACGATTGATTCAGGTTATTTCTTATTTAATAGACTGAATATAAAGGTGGCACTTTTTAAAAATAATCTTTTCATCTTCTCCACTCCCTACAATTGCCCAACTGAGCTACCTTCATTGGATAAGAAAGTAAGTTCCGTTCTGAATGTCTCTACTGTTTTCTCCTTGTAGATCTACCAACAAATTAGGAATGTGGAAATGATGAATAAATGATTCTCAACTCTTCAAGGCTATAAATCAGAATATTCAAGAACAGGGAACCAGAAATCCTTATAAATATTCATTGCCTAGATAATACCTACATAGTCAGTCTAAGTCTGGCATACTTTCTTCATAAAGGTATAAACAATTGCTGGAATCCTCCATAATTTGCCCCAGATCATCCCATCATTGTTTTCTTATATCACTCAGATCTCATATCAGTTGTCCCTTTTGCAGTGGAACTTTTTTCTTTTAACCTGGCTAACTTAGGTGTCTACCCTCCATATACTCTCCTCATTAGAATCCACTGCCCTTGTTAACTTTCGTATTATATTTATTTGAACTTATTTAATATACTTACATGTTAGTGTATTCATTGCACAAATACCACTAGAAAATAAGCCACATCAGGGTCCATTTTTATTGTTCATTGCTGTAATCACTTAGCTAGAATGTATCTGGCTCATAGTAATTATTTTTAAAAGGTAGTTAATGAATGAATGTTGTTTACAGTCACAAACACATTTGCAGCTTTTATACAAAAAATTTTTTCTTCATTTATTTCTCTTCCTGGAAAACTATACTGTAGGGGTAGCAAATGTTTTCTCTAATGTCTTCTTTTAAGCTTAGCATTCCATACTTAAAGTCAAAATCAAGACCAGATAACATATGCCATTAAAAGGGAGATTGTTAGAGCTAAAAGGGATGTTAGGAGATCATTGCTATCACAGTTTTTATGTAGTAGATGATGAGACAGATCCAGAATGAATAACTGATTTATTTAAAGACACGACAATCATGGGAAAACCGTTTCCAAAACTCAGATTTAATAATTTTTTTTTTAATCTAGCGGTGTTTCCATGCCTTTTTCTTCTTTAATGAGGATTCTTAGTGATAGAAACCTAATTCAAATAAAGGGCATTTTCTTACTATGCCTGAGAAACAGACCTGATGTCAGCCCCTTCTTGATTTTGAATCTTAGACAAGATAGGTGTTCATCTCTTTCCATCCATTCTTCCCTGCTTCTTTTGCTGTGATTATCTTTTTTATCTCTATCACTAGCAAGAAACTTCTTTAATGTGGCTTGAGAGAAGGCCCTTGAACAACCCATTCTATAAGATTTCAGTTTAGTAATCTCTAGGAGAGACTGTCAGAACTTTTCTCTAAGAAATACATGTGCATTTCATACAGGCCTCTGAATGTTCTTTCTTGGGACCACATGCATTTCTGGTCCAATTACTACAGGAGACAGATTATTTATGGTTGGTCTAAATAGGGTTATAAACACACTTTATGTCCATGAGAACAAGGCTTATAAATATAACTGGGTGAAAAAGAAATTTTACAATGATCAGACAAAAAACCACAGTTATCACAGACAATTATTTACATATTTTCCATATCCACGCATATTTCACACATGTACAATTTATATAAAAAGTTTTGTTCAGGGGCGGCACCTGTGGCTTAGTGAGTAGGGTGCCGGCCCCATATGCCGAGGGTGGTGGGTTCAAACCCAGTCCCAGCCAAACTGCAACAAAAAATAAATAGCCGGGTGTTGTGGTGGGCGCCTGTACTCCCAGCTACTCGGGAGGCTGAGGCAAGAGAATCGCTTAAGCCCAGGAGCTGGAAGTTGCTGTGAGCTATGTGATGCCACAGCACTCTACCAAGGGCCATAAAGTGAGACTCTGTCTCTACAAAAAAAAAACAAAACAAGTTTTGTTCAAATGCCTTCTGATGGATTAGCCCTAAGCTCAATTATTTCTTTTGATTTTAAACTTCTGGTACTTCTTTTGGGGTTATCATAAACTTTATCAATGGTCTTTTCCAAACCACATCTCAAAAGAGAAATACATCAGTATAGTTTATAGAGGATTGAACATCATACTACAACAGTCACCAATATCATAACTCATCTGAGGAATTACTGAGAACAAGACAGTCTCCTGGCAAGCCTGGAAATCTCTTGTGACTTGGAAGGCAAGCCACCAAGTAACTCAGTAATCCTGGGGAATTAAAGTTCAGTCCTGTAGTAGTAAGGCTAAGTTTAAACATTAAGCATTTTATAAATGACACTTCCTTAAAGGATTAGTGGGGAAAAATTGCATTTAGTATTTTAGAGATCATTTCCTTACGTACATACTCTGTTGGCACCTCTGAGATCATGTCCCCGAGCACGCAGTCCCTGCATGTCTTTACTTAGTAAACTTTCTTTTTTTTCTCTCTCTCTCTCTTTTTTTTTTTTTTTTTGGTTTTTGGCCGGGGCTAGGTACCTCTGGCATATGGGACCGGCGCCCTACTCCTTGAGCCACAGGCGCCACCCTACTTAGTAAACTTTCACCTATTGTGCATCTTCTCAATAAAAGGGCTCTGCGAGAAGTGCTCAGGGCTATCCTGCACCTATGGTCAGCCTCACCTCTTGCAGCGTGTACTGTCAATCCGTGTCTCGCGTGATCATTTAGGTGGTCACAACAATAGTTTAGTGTGAATCATAATTCTTAAAGAGAAATCAAATAACTTTATAACAGACAAAAAAATATAAAAGGTAATTTCAGGTAATAAATACTAATAATTTTGAAGACAAGTTTTATTCATAGCTATTATAAGCATTGCCCAATATTGTTCTCAAAATACAAATTTGCCTGGTTCAACAATGTTCATATATTTTAAGAAAAAATATTCTATGTGAAAGGATTCGTGCCAGACCTCTGTGCCAGCTCCCTCTGCAAATACTACCCTTCCCATAAATAAAGATACCCCCAGTTTTTCCAGAGAAGGAGATACTGCACTTCCCTCTGAACTATCTTTAGTGAGGGATAGGCAGTTTCCTTAATTCACCCCAAGACAGTCAATTCTAGTTACCATAGTTGACAAGAATTTTCTAAAGGTTTAGAATTCTGGGAAAGGAATTAAAAGATAGCTTATAGCTACTGCAGAATTTCTTCCTTTGGAGATCTTTAATGTACCACTTTCCTGTACCACAACCACGAGGCATTTGGAGAGATCTATACACAGCCATGTTTCAGAATAAATTTTTTTTTTTTTTTTTTTTGGCTCACACCTGTAATCCTAGCCCTCTGGGAGGCTGAGGCAGGTGGATTGCCTAAGCTCAGGAGTTCAAGACAAGCCTGAGCTACAGCAAAACCCCTTCTCTAAAAATCACTGGGCATTGTAGCCAGTGCCTATAATCTCAAGGTACCTGGGAGGCTGAGGAAGAGGATTGCTTAAGCCCAAGAGTTCGAAGTTGCTGTGAGCTATGACGTCACAGAACACTATGGGGGGTGACAAAGTAAGACTCTGTCTCAAAAAAAAAATAAAAATGTAATACCTAGAACTTAACGTTTCTTACTATAGTCGAAACCCAGTCCCCAAGTCCTTATTGCCTGGATATTTTCCCAGATAATTTGCAGTAAGTAAATGTTCTTTGTGGGGAAATCTCAGTTCCCATATACATGGCTGCAGTCAGGGCTTCTGCAAGCCTATCTAGAACTGGTGTCTGAATTTGGGAAAGTCATCTTCTGTAGGCAGATAGAAAAAGATGCCTCCCAGAGGTCCAGACCCACAGGACTCACCACAGTTCAGTGAGCAGATTCCACTTCCGTGCAGCAATACAAAAATGCTCCTTCCTCTGGTGGGAACTAATCTTGTGCCAGGTTGGATTTCAGCCTCCATGTGTCCCCAGACAGGCTGTTTTTGTGCAGTACACAAATTGCACAGCTGTGCATAGCAGCATGGGTATGGTTTTATAGGAGTGATCAGAGAATATAGCTCAACATCAGTACTTTTGTTCAAGATCTAAAAAATTCTAGTCAGAAATTATAGCACTATTGTTCTCTGAACTTACTATATCATCATTCTGAGCCAGGTCATGCTCTCCCACTCCCAGGCTGGGTGGTTTTCACCAACTTGTGGTGAAGAGCACATCTAGTTGAAGCCCCTGTTGTTCTAAGCGACTATATTCCAGATCCTCCTGGAGCCACTGTTGGAAGAGGATGCCCAAGTCCACAAGAATAAGTCATGACTTATGGAAACAGAACATTCTAAAATCTTGTCTAGAAAAAATGAAACACTCCCCCGCTCTAGTTAATCTCAGTGAAGCCTATGTAGGAATATAAATCTGCTATAACAAATAGTAAATTTACCTTCGTAAACATAACACTTAAATCTTTGACTCATAAATTCTTTTCTTTAGTTGCTTCCCTGTATTCAAGTCTTGCCTAACTCACGAGCTTCTGCAGAGTGATTTATTTGTCACCATCCAAAGGAAATGGCACAAAGATCAATTCAAGTTTTAACAAAAATTCCTTTCGGTTTTTAAATGACAGTCTTCCTAACCTAAGACAGTAATAGCAATTTAAGCTCAGTACTCAACTAAGGAAATCCTTATACAGGCAGCCCCTGGGTTACTACAGATAAGATAGGTTGTGTAGGCGTCTTCTTATCTTGAGTTTGTATGTAAATTGGAACAGGTGCATTTACCTACTACCTGTAATAGGCTCCATTCATAAATGAGTCAGAGTCAGAGTCAGCCAGATGCTTATAATTTGAGGACTTACTCTAACAGCCTCTGTTTTTAAGTGGGAGTTGTACAGAAGCTAAATGTTTGTAACTCGGACACTCCTCTACCCATCCCGATGTTGTCAGAAAAATTCTGATGAAAGACATGAAAAGGTAAGACAGCAATGCATTAATTACGTCTTGAAAGCGATTTTGAGAATCCCAGATTGTGCTCTTTCTCTCTTTCTGACTCCTTTCTTTCTTTCCCTTTTTCTCTTTCCCTCTGTGCCACAAACTATGAAATATTCCTTTCTACATTTTCACGGCTTTCATAAATGTACACCTAAGGAGAAACGTCCAAGAAAACCCTGAATTTAATAAGAAATAAGAGGATGATACAAAGATGTGGGTCATGTTATCTCCACAATTACAGTATAGTCAACACTCCTCTGGTTTGTAGTTGATTCCTATAATGTGACTGGACATCACAGACAGAAATGACATTTCCTCATGGGAATTCTTCACAGATACTTCAGCATTTGAATGCAATTTTGTCTCAAGCCCATTTCACTTGACCAAAATACTGGAGTACCCATAGCGAAAGGGTTACTACTTTCTCAAGTACCTTACTTATCTATGTCCCAAGTAGGAAACTTAAAGAAAAATCTGTTTAGGGATCACAAAATTCTTTTAAAATATTGTTATTTTTTAAAAATTTATGAATCCTACTAACTACCAATTTGGGGCACTTTTATTTAGAATTTAATATTTTCAGCCATAGTATAAACAATTAGCTAGTTCTATATTATGAACATAGAGGAGAGGCTAATATTTTAATCCATACAGCAATTGTTTAAAATTAGTTCAACATCTGTATTGTCTTGTCAATAGAAAAGAAAACATAAAAAAGTTGATACATTATTGACCAATATTGCTACTTGAATCCCTTTAAAATTATTAAACTGCTTTTGTGCAGAGGATTCACTAGCTTAGTTTCTATTATACTTACAATGTAAAGTAAATTATTATTTATTAAGTAGAAAGCCATGGTATTCTACCAAACCTTCAAAGAGGAACTAGTACCTATATTACATAACCTTTTCCAAAACAGAAAAGGAAGGAATCCTCTGCAACCCGTTCTATGAAGTGAATATCAGCCTGATTCCCAAACTGAAAGGACCCAATAAAGAAAGAAAACTATAGACAAATAGCACTAATGAATATTGATGCAAAAATATTCAAAAGTTCAATGAGACATCAAACAATTTATACACCATCATCAAGTTGGTTTTATCCCAGAGTTACAAGGTTGGTTCAACATACATAAAACTATAAATATAATACACATCATAAATAAAATAAAAAACAAAGACCATATGGTTCTTTCTTTCCTCCTTTTTTTTTTGAGACAGAGTCTCAAGCTGTCGCTGGGTAAAGTGTTATGGTGACACAGCTCACAGCAACCTCAAACTTGGGCTTAAGTGATTCTCTTGCCTCAGCCTCCCAAGTAGCTGGGACTACAGGTGCCTGCCACAACACCCAGCTATTTTTGGCTGTAGTTGTCATTGTTGTTTGGCAGGCCTGGGCTGGATTCGAACCTACCAGCTCAGATGTATGTGGCTTGTGCCCTAGCTGCTGAAGTACAGGTGCCAAGCTCATATGGTTCTTTCAATTGATGAAGAAAAGGCTTTTGATAATATCCAGCATACTTTCATGATTAGAACATTTAGGAAAATAGGCTTAGATGTGACATTCCTTAAACAGATAGAGGTCATCTTTAGCAAACCCACAGCCAATATCATACTGAATGGAGTAAAATTGAAAACATTTCCACTCAGATCTGGAAATAGACAAGGATGCCCCTTGTCACCACTGCTATTCAACATAGTAATGAAAGTCCTAGCCATCGCAATCAGCCAGGAAAAAGGTATCAAGATTATTTAAATGTGGATAGAGGAGGTCAAATTCTCATACATTGCAGAAAACATGATCTTATACCTGAATAACCCCAGGTACTCAACTACGAAACTCTTAGAAGTGATCAAGGAACATAGAAGCATCTCAGGATACAAAATCAATACTGACAAATCAGTAGCCTTTGTATATGCCAATAATAGTCAAGCCGAGAATAAAATCAAAGACTTTATTACTTTTACAGTAATGCCAAAGAAGATGAAATACTTGGGAATATATTCAACAAAGGATATGAGAGATCTCTATAAAGAGAATATGAAAATCTGAAAAAAGAAATTGCAGAAGATGTTAACAAATGAAAGAACACATCATGCTCTTGGTTGGGAAGAATCAATATTGTTAAAATGTCCATACTATCCAAAGCAATCTACAGATTTAATGTAATCCCCATCAAAGCACCAATGTCATACTTTAAAGAGCTTGAAAAACTAACACTTAATTTTATATGGAGTCAGAAAAAAACCCAAAGAGCCAATAAAATTCTTAGAAATAAAAAAAAATCTGGAGGTGTCACATACCAGACTTCAAGTTATATTACAAATCTATTGTGATCAAAACAGCATGGTACTGGCACAAAAATTGAGACATAGATCTATCAAATAAAATAGAGACTCTGGAGATGAACCCAGCCACACATCTCCATTCGATCTTTGATAAGCCTAACAAAAACATGTATTGGGGAAAAGAATCTCTATTTAACAATTGTTGCTGGGAGAACTGGATAGCTACATATAGACCACTGAAACTAGACCCACACCTCTCATTACTAACAAAAATTGATTCTCATTGGATAAAAGATTTAAATTTAAAACATGAAACTATACAAATACCAGAAAAGAATGCATGGAAAATGCTTGAAGATATTGATCTTGGAAAATATTTTATAAAGAAGACCCCCACCCCTGGCAATTGAAGCAGCACCAAAAATAACTTTGGGATTTGATCAAGCTAAATAGCTTCTGCACAGCTAAGGGCACTACAACCAAAGCAAATAGACAGTATTCAGAATAGAAGATTTTGGCATGTTATGATTCCAACAGAGGTCTGATGACTAGAAGCTAAGGAGAACTCAAATTAATCAATAAGAAAAGAGCAAACAACCCCATTTCTTTGTGGACAAGAGACTTGAACAGAAACTTCTCTGCAGATGACAGGCGAACGGCCAACAAACACATCAAAAATGCTCACCTTTAATCATCAGAGAAATGCAAATCAAAACCACTCTGAGATATAGTCCAACTCCAGTGAAATTAGCCCACATCACAAAGTCCCAAAACTGCAGATGCTGGCCTGGTTGTGGAGAGAAGGGAACAGTTCTACACTGCAGATGTGGATTGCAAACTAATACAGCCTTTATGGAAAGAAGAATGGAGAATCTTTGAAGAACTAAAAGTTGACCTACCATTTGATCCTGCAATTCCATTACTAGGTAACTACCCAGATGAAAGAAAATCATTTTACAACAAAGACATTTACAACAGAATGTTTACTACAGCCCCATTCATAATCGCCAAGTTGTGGAAGCAACCTAAATGCCCATCAACCCATGCATGGATTAACAAGTTGTGGTGTATGTATACCAGGGAATACTATTCAGCCACAGGAAAAGATGGAGACTTTACATCTTTAGTGTTTACCTGGATGGAGTTGAAACACATTCTACTTAGAAAGTATCTCAAGAATGGAAAAAAAAATATCCAATGTACTCAATACTTTTATGAAACCAATATTTAAACACACACTCACACAAATGATAAAACACAAATATAGTCCAGCAGGGTGAGGAGGGAGAGGGAAGGGGAAGGAGGTAGGGCAATTGATGGGAGGAGGGAGTGGATTGGTGAGATCTCATCTAATGTGCACAACGCAAGGGTACATTTCAAATTTATTAAGAGTAAATTTTAAATGTCTTACCACAAAAAACAAGTAAGTGAGGTGATGGCTGTGTTAATAAGTTTGATTTAAGCATTCCACATTGTATGTCAAATCATCAAATTGTACCCCATAAATGTATACAGTTATGATTTTAATTAAAAATTAGTAAAAAAATTTTTTTAATGTAATTAAGACAACAAACAAAAAAAGCCATAAAAACTATCACTGAGGATGTGCTAGTATCAGCAATATTAATTTCAAGCAATTTTGATGAACTCTTTGATTTATTCTTTCTTACAGTTATCATCCCATTTTCCTGATCTGTAGAATAAGAATAGAAAAGGTATTTTTAACTTGCTACATAAATAATTTCAGAAGTAGATTACAAGCCCCAAATACTTTCTTGTAAATTATTGATATTTGCTGGTTTATGAAGTTTTCATCAGATGGGATTGTCTCACTTTTTGTGTATTTACTTATATTCTCCTTTTATTAAGGAGAATGTAAAAGAATGGGTCACTTTTATGCTCTGTTTAATACAGTGTTTCCAGCTCCTCATGCAACTGGGACACATATACTAAACATCGCATAAATATGTTTTGTATGAAACAATGGATAATGAAATACACTATATTCTGGATACATTAAAGTACCCATTAATTAAATACACATTTGTTCCTCCTAGATGCAACGTGATTTTGTGAAACATGAGAAATTATGTTCAAGAGACATAGTCAAGGCCCTCGTTTCTATTCCATGTTAAAGAGACACAGGAAAGAAAATCCCATGTACTTATTTTAAGTTTTCCAAGTATTCTAAGACTTATTTTACTTGGATTACAGGTTATATTTCTGATTTTAGAATCAATATTGGTCAGGAAAATCAAAAACTTTTTTTTTATTGTCTGATAATCTTCTATTAAGTCTGCATTGAAGAAATACAAATAGAGTAAAAGAGTTTTTAATCTGCAAATGTTTTAAGATATTTAATGATAAAGACATACTTTTAAGTGGTGAAATTTCACCAAAAAAGGTCATGTTTTCCAACATTCAATAAAAAGACTAAAAACTTATGTCTGTGTTACAAAAAGTAACAAAAATTATAACCTGCTTTTAACTGAGATGTCTACTTTAGTGTCAGGTGGTTTTAAACACTGGTCATTTAGTCAAATCACAATTAACTAACATTCTACGGGTCAATCACTGACTAACTCTCCTGTTAGTAACTGTGTATGTGCACACATCCAGGCCCTTTATATTCTCTTAACTGTGCAGATTGGTCATTCTACTTTCCAAATCTATAACACAGCTAAAAGCAATTTTATCCTGACTTTGTAGTGTCCTGAAACAATGAAATATTCATGTGTGTAATTATCCTGTGTTCTGATTCATTATTCAGCCTTTCATTGCCCTCGCATTTATTGCGTGCCCACAATGTGTCAGACATTGAAAGGTTTCCTATGAACAATATAAATAATGACTATTTCCTCAGTACAACCTCAAATCTTAACAGACTGATGATTCAAAGAAAACACTGTACCCTGAAATTAGAAGATAACAATTTACAGTATACTCGGTCTCCTGATGTGTGGAAATACAACACAATAATAACAATATTAACTTTGAATATTCTTAAATGCATTTTATTACATGATTACCTACTGTATCTAAGGTGTACAGCATGATGTTTCAATATAAAGACATGGTAACATATTACTGCAATCAAGACGATTAATACATCCCTCATTTCAAACATTGCCTCTTCATGGGCTAAGAACACCTAAAATATAGTCTCAGCAAAGTTCAGTGTAAAAAATTAACCATATCCTCAGGCTATACTGTATAGTTCCAGACTTGTTCGTCCTATATATGTGCAACTTCAGATCCTTTGACCTCCATCGCCCCCATCTGTTTCTTGCCTTTTGTAACTAACTTTCTACTCTTAGTTTCTACGTAGAGAATTCCTGCCATTTACAACAATATGGATGAAGCTGTACAACATTATGTCAAATGGAACAAGCCAATGAAGACATACAAATATTTAATAATCTCTCTTAACAAAATTTTGAATATTTTGGATAAAAGTGGTCAGTGAAATAATTCTATGAATCAACAAAAAAAGACTATATATGAAAATATACTACATTTAAAGTATTAGATCTAGTTTTATTCATTAGTTGCTTCTCAGTTAATGATTATTTATGAATTAGTGAAACGTAAGTATCAGCTCAGCATAGATTTAATCAGTTACAAATCACTTCCCTGAGTATGAATAAGAACTCTCACTGAGGTGTGTGAGCTATGATGGATTACTGAAAGCCAATCTAAAACTGATGTCATCGGATATCTTTATAAATAGGAGTCTCAGGAGATACAGTTTATACTTGGTATGTGATACTTTATGGGAGAGGGAGACATCTGTGTCATTTTCCAAGGTCATGTCTACTTTCTGTGCATGGCAGGCACATTTGTAATATACCATAACTCTAAAAAGTGCTGGGTCCAAGTTTTACCAGGTCACAATTTCATCATCCAAAGTCAATGGCTGCTGTCTAAAGATTTGCAACTACAGCAGAGACATTGAAATTTGTTACAAATGTCCAACACTTCCCATTCCAACTTCTGCCATATGAAAGGATAAATGCTGTGCCATTTAGAAAAAAAAAAAGGAAGTTTTATCTTGCATTAACTTTCTTCATGATTAGTGAAGCTTTAATCAAGTAGGAGAGAAAGGCCAGCTATTCAAACTACTGAATACTGAAAAGGTCACAGTATTGTAGCACACTGCTATAATTTACTTTCTCCCATTACAAACTCTAAAAATGATCACATTCCCTTCTCAAAGGCAAAACATTAACTATTTGACAAAGTCACCACACTCACTGAATCCAGATCCAATTTAGGGCAGAGCTGATAACATTATGTTACCCATATAAAAGCATTACTCTGAAGAATATAGCATAGTAGAATTAAATCATATCAAATTCAATTTACAACCACGGTTATCATTAGGAATGTGAAAGTGAAAGAATCATGGGTTATAAATAATGGGTTCCAAAAAATGTTTTAAAAGACTCTACCCAGCACATGTGTAATTACTAAACCTTTTCACCATCTTGATGCAGCAGTCATCCGAAAGATTCCCACATATGTGCTCCTGTTAAAGTCAGTTACTTCTATCCGAGGCATCAGAAACTTTTCCTGGACCCCATTTTCAGGGTAATATCTCATTACTTTTCTTACCTCTTGTGGTTTGCCTGGCATATTCTTACAATAGTAGAGTAACTTGTAAGTAAACTTTGTTAACTTCTAGGTAACTGCACTGTCCATACATTTTTTTTTCTTTATTTACTCCCAGGTAGCTGATAGTGTCTATTCAGTGGAGCCAGATGGCTGTTTCACCCTCCCAACCACTCAGTGTCACTACTGGTTAGAGCTGCCTTTTCTTCCATTTTATGGGCCCAGGCCTGGAAATGCAGTGCTTTTTTGGTACTTGCACTGTTTTTAAAAAATCTTACAAGGGCATATGTGAAACTTAGTAAATATGGAATGTAAATGTCTTAGCACAATAACTAAGAAAATACCAGGAAGGCTATGTTAACCAGTGTGATGAAAATGTGTCAAACGGTCTATGAAACCAGTGTATGGTGCACCATGATCACATGAATGTACACAGCTATGATTTAATAAAAAAAAAAAGGTCAATAAAGATGGTATATATGATTAGGTTAAATTGTTTGCATATGTAAGTTAAAGTCCAAAGTCTGAGTTGTAGTTGAGCCATTTAATTATAGGTCTTTTCCTAAACTAGATCTGGATTCAACAGCATTATCATTCTGCCACTTAGTTGCAGAAAAAATATATTTTATAGTTCTAGTAATTTAAGAAAATTGTGTCTAAGGGAGAATCAGAAGTGTTCATCTCACATAGTCAACAAAGTATTAGTAGAAATAAATTATGTCTAAAATGGTGTTTGTTTCAATTTTATCGGAGTGTCATAGAAAGCTTAAGTTGTAGCTGGGTTATAGCTTTCATGTGAGAGTCCCAAATTAGTTTCATAATAGGGCTGTGTACATTGGGTATTTTTTCTTCCATTCTTGGGATACTTTACTAAGAAGAATATGTTCCAGCTCCATCCATGTAAACATGAAAGAGGTAAAGTCTCCATCTTTCTTTAAGGCTGCATAGTATTCCATGGTATACATATACCACAATTTATTAATCCATTCGTGGATCGATGGGCACTTCGGCTTTGAGGGGAATCGGTGGGATCACACCTGTGGTGCATATTACAGGGGTATTTGCGAAACTTGGTAAATGTAGAATATAAATGTTTTGGCACAGTAACTGAGATAACGCCGGAAAGGCTATGTTAACCACTGGGATAAAAATGTGTCAAATGGTTTATGAAGTGAGTGTATGATGCCCCATAATCATATCATTGTATACACTTATGATTTAATAAAAAAATTAAAAAAAAAAAAAAAAAAAAAGAAAGCTTAAAATTTGTTCTCTTCCTTTTCCCAAATCTCACTGTCCTAAACAAGCCCTTTGACATCTTCTTATATTTCCTCACCAGTATATCTCTAAGTAAATGCTAATTTGTTCTTTCTTGATTTATTAGTTTTACACATCATCTACTAACTTTTTCTGGTGGTAGATTAAGATTAGTTAGAGCACGGGCAGTGCCTGTGGCTCAAAGGAGTAGGCCACTGGCCCCATATGCCAGAGGTGGTGGGTTCAAGCCCAGCCCTGGCCAAAAAACCTGGAAAAAAAAAAAAAAAAGATTAGCCAGGGGACGGGGGCTCACACCAGTGGCTCCGGCACTCTGGGAGGCTAAGGAGGAAAGATTATTTGAGGTCAGGAGTTGGAGACCAGTCTGAGCAATAATGAGATCCCCACTTCTATTAAAAAAAGAAAAAAATTAGCCTGGCATGGTGGTGCAGCTATAGCCCCCGACTTGGGAGACTGAGGCAAGAGGATTGCCTGAAGCAGGGGTTGGAGGTTGCAGTGAGCTGTGATGTAGACAGTGTGCTGTAGCCCAGCGACAGAGTGAAACTGTCTTTAAAAAATAAAAAAAGGTGAAGTACATTTCAACATCATCCTCCTCTCCTCTGCCAATACACTACACATAGTGTCTTTGTCTGAATTCTTTTATTGATTTCTTTAATTTTTAATAATGCTCTTAGTTTCAAAGTGTACCACACCATCTCCCTTGGAGGGAGCACATCTTGACTCCACATACTATATTTTGAGAAACTGTGGTTGCTGCTATAAACTTCCCCTTTCCTTTTCCTCATGGCAGCCAACTTCTTTGTGTGAATTTACATATTTTTAATATCATGGGATAATCTTTACCGTGTAAATGTTCATACATTGACCATATACTAAATATGAAAGTTAAAAAAATACATAAAGTTGGCGGTGCCTGTGGCTCAAAGGGATACGGCACTGGACCCATATGCCAGACGTGGTGGGTTCAAACCCAGCCCCGGCCAAAAACTGCAAAAAAAAACAAAAAAAAAAACCCAAAGTTTTGTAATTATGACCATGTAGATACAGTTACTTGTGTATGCTGGGAGCATGTCTACATTTCCTTTTTGTAACCGTTTGCTTTGCTTTTCTCCTCTCTTGCACTTTTACATTCTCTTGCTCAAATCTGGACTATTTCCCTTTTCCCTCTAGATGGCTATACTACTTTCTAGAATAGCTCATCCTTATTTTCTTGTGAGGGATTCATTAAATCCTAGATCCCATAATTATTTTTCCTGTTTAGTCTTTTAATTTAGTGAAATGTATTCTAACATACCATTTTAAGAAAAAGGTTTATGAGACTGTGCCTTTTATGAAAGTCTTTATTCAAACACCTTTTGAACCTGCGTTTTAACTGAACATTGATCTGTCTCATAAGTTTCTGTGGTGTTCAAGGAAATCCTAAATGTCATTAGAATATATCTGGTGTCAAGTCTTTTTTCCATTATTCATCAGGATGCGATGAGGCGACTACAAATTGAATTTTCTTTATTCTGTACTCTATTTGTTATTTACATTTGAATGTAAACAGCCCGATCCTAATACTAACAGAAATATAGTAACACCCTGGTTAGCATTTCCATGACACACATTTCCTAGACCTTTAAAACTTTCAGTACTTTTAGATATGTCTTTTATAGATATCATAGAGCTGAATTTTCATCTAATCCAATTTAAATACTTTAACATGAATAGGATACCTAAATTAATATACACTCACCATAATTAACAACATATTTTGACTTGATTCTTTTATTTTAGTTTTACATATATGCTTTATTTTGTTCTACCTGGTAGGTAAAATACCTGTGGCATCTATATTAGGCTGCTAGGGCTGCCATTACAAAATGGCACAGACTGGGTGGCTTAAACAAAAGAAAGTTGTTTCTCATAGTTCTTGAAGCTGGAAGTCCAACATCGAAGGGTTGCAGGCTTGGTTTATAATAAAGCCTCGCCTCCTCGGTTTATAGATGGCCACCTCCTCGCCGAGTCCTCATACAGCCTTTCCTCTGGGTCTGACCATCCCAGTATCTCTTCTTGTAAGAGCACAATCCTATTATATTATGTCCCCACTGTTATAAACTCATTTAACACCATTACCTTCTTAATGATTATTGATCAGGGATTCAACATATAAATTTAAATGGAGACGCAATTCAATCTGTAAGAGTGTCATGGATGACGCAGAAAACATTACCAATTTTCAATAAGTAGAAATATTTTCTAATAAGATAGCAGAAAAAAGCTTCTACCATATCATGTTTAAATAACTGCAATTATTCTACAATAATAAAAATAAATGAATTTTATTCGCCTCATGGACTTCTTCATAAACAAGCTGCTATGAGGAAGAAAAATAAACTGTCAGAATTTAAAACAAAAAAGTTTATTAATCTAGCTCCAGTGATAGTTAAGATTTACTCAAAATGACAGTGATTACTAATCTAAATTCTAGCTGTACAAGGCCACTGGCCAAGTTTTTTTTGTCCATTGACCTCATGAAAAAAGTTAAAGCAGGAAAACAGATTAACGATACACAACTGAAATATTGTTCACAAGTTATTAAAAATGACATGATACTGACTGCTCTTGTTCTGAATGTAATTATGTTTTTAAAAGCTCTCCAGTTTTAACACTTTGGGGGCAATGGTGGACACAAAAGATCATGTTGAAGAGCCACATTTAATCAAAAGTTATTATAAAACAAAGTTCAAAGGAGAGTTTTACCAACCCTGCATATAAAATAATTTATAATTACATTTTATATCTATACTCAGTGACATAAAAACACCAAAATAAACTAGTGATATTTGAATTGTTTTATAATAAAGATGTACTGATTTTTTTTTTTTTTTGGTTGGGACATTTATCAGCAGTTGCATAGAAATGGATTAGCTAAGCTACATGTTATCTAAGTGAGAGACAGAATACTAATTTTAATATCTGCAGAAGTAATATCTTCCACTGTTGTAATAAAGAATCAACTGCTATACTGTATCAGAATGATGTGAAAAATATGCATTGAGACCCTTAAATTTCATTGAATTTATTTTTTTAAAGGATACTCAAAATTCATGAATTTTCCCAAAATGCAATACTTAATTTTTTTTCTTTTTTTTTTTTTTTTTTATTGTTGGGGATTCATTCAGGGTACAATAAGCCAGTTACACTGATTACAATTGTTAGGTAAAGTCCCTCTTGCAATCATGTCTTGCCCCCATAAAGTGTGACACACACTAAGGCCCCACCCCCCTCCCTCCATCCCTCTTTCTGCTTCCCCCCCCATAACCTTAATTGTCATTAATTGTCCTCATATCAAGATTGAGTACATAGGATTCATGCTTCTCCATTCTTGTGATGCTTTACTAAGAATAATGTCTTCCACTTCCATCCAGGTTAATACAAAGGATGTAAAGTCTCCATTTTTTTTAATGGCTGAATAGTATTCCATGGTATACATATACCACAGCTTGTTAATCCATTCCTGGGTTGGTGGGCATTTAGGCTGTTTCCACATTTTGGCGATTGTAAATTGAGCTGCAATAAACAGTCTAGTACAAGTCTCCTTATGACAAAAGGATTTCTTTCCTTCTGGGTAGATGCCCAGTAATGGGATTGCAGGATCGAATGGGAGGTCTAGCTTGAGTGCTTTGAGGTTTCTCCATACTTCCTTCCAGAAAGATTGTACTAGTTTGCAGTCCCACCAGCAGTGTAAAAGTGTTCCCTTCTCTCCACATCCACGCCAGCATCTGCAGTTTTGAGATTTTGTGATGTGGGCCATTCTCACTGGGGTTAGATGATATCTCAGGGATGTTTTGATTTGCATTTCTCTAATATATAGAGATGATGAACATTTTTTCATGTGTTTGTTAGCCATTCGTCTGTCGTCTTTAGAGAAAGTTCTATTCATGTCTCTTGCCCATTGATATAAGGGATTGTTGGCTTTTTTCATGTGGATTAATTTGAGTTCTCTATAGATCCTGGTTATCCAGCTTTTGTCTGATTGAAAATATGCAAATATCCTATCCCATTGTGTGGGTTGTCTCTTTGCTTTAGTTATTGTCTCCTTAGCAGTACAGAAGCTTTTCAGTTTAATGAAGTCCCATTTGTTTATTTTTGTTGTTGTTGCAATTGCCATGGCAGTCTTCTTCATGAAGTCTTTCCCCAGGCCAATATCTTCCAGTGTTTTTCCTATGCTTTCTTGGAGGATTTTTATTGTTTCATGCCTTAAGTTTAAGTCCTTTATCCATTGTGAATCAATTTTTGTGAGTGGGGAAAGGTGTGGGTCCAGTTTCAGTCTTTTACATGTAGACATCCAGTTCTCCCAACACCATTTATTGAATAGGGAGTCTTTCTCCCAAGGTATGTTCTTGTTTGGTTTATCAAAGATTAGGTGGTTGTAAAATGTTAGTTTCATTTCTTGGTTTTCAATTCGATTCCAAGTGTCTATGTCTCTGTTTTTGTGCCAGTACCATGCTGTCTTGAGCACTATGGCTTTGTAGTATAGACTAAAATCTGGTATGCTGATGCCCCCAGCTTTATTTTTGTTACAGAGAACTGCCTTAGCTATACAGGGTTTTTTCCGGTTCCATACAAAATGCAGAATCATTTTTTCCAAATCTTGAAAGTACGATGTAGGTACTTTGATAGGAATGGCATTGAATAGGTATATTGCTTTGGGAAGTAAAGACATTTTAACAATGTTGATTCCTCCCATCCATGAGCATGGTATGTTCTTCCATTTGTTAATATCCTCTGCTATTTCCTTTCTGAGGATTTCATAGTTTTCTTTATAGAGGTCCTTCACCTCCTTCGTTAGGTATATTCCTAGGTATTTCATTTTCTTTGGGACTATGGTGAAGGGAGTTGTGTCCTTAATTAGCTTCTCAACTTGACTGTTATTGGTGTACACAAAGGCTACTGACTTGTGGACATTGATTTTATATCCTGAAACATTACTGTATTTTTTGATGACTTCTAGGAGTCTTGTGGTTGAGTCTTTGGGGTTCTCTATGTATAAGATCATGTCGTCAGCAAAGAGGGAGAGTTTGACCTCCTCTGCTCCCATTTGGATTCCCTTTATTTCCTTGTCTTGCCTAATTGTAATGGCTAGAACTTCCAGCACTATGTTGAATAGTAAAGGTGACAGAGGACAACTTTGTCTGGTTCCCGTTCTAAGAGGAAAAGCTTTCAGTTTTATTCCATTCAGTAAAATATTGGCTGTGGGTTTGTCATAGATAGCTTCAATCAGTTTTAGAAATGTGCCACCTATGCCTATACTCTTCAGAGTTCTAATTAGAAAAGGATGCTGGATTTTATCAAATGCTTTTTCTGCATCTATTGAGAGGATCATGTGATCTTTATTTTTGCCTCTGTTAATATGGTCGATAACGTTTATGGACTTGTGTATGTTAAACCAGCCTTGCATCCCTGGGATGAAGCCTACTTGATCATGTTGAATGACTTTTTTGATGATAAGCTGTAATCTATTGGCTAGGATTTTGTTGAGAATTTTTCCATCTATATTCATGAGTGAGATTGGTCTGAAATTCTCCTTTTTTTTGGGTCTTTTCCTGGTTTTGGTATCAGGGTGATGTTTGCTTCATAGAATGTGTTGGGGAAGATTCCTTCTTCCTCAGTTTTTTGGAATAATTTCTGCAGTACAGGAATAAGCTCTGCCTTGAAGGTTTGATAGAATTCTGGAGTGAAGCCATCTGGACCAGGGCATTTTTTGGTTGGAAGCATTTTTATTGTTTCTTTGATCTCGGTGCTTGACATTGGTCTGTTCAGGAGGTCTATTTCTTCCTGGCTAAGTCTAGGGAGAGGGTGTGATTCCAAATATTGATCCATTTCCTTCACATTGTCAAATTTCTGGGCATAGAGTTTCTGGTAGTATTCAGAGATGATCTCTTGTATCTCTGTGGGATCAGTTGTTATTTCCCCTTTATCGTTTCTGATTGAGGTTACTAGAGATTTTACTTTTCTATTTCTAGTTAGTCTGGCTAATGGTTTATCTATTTTATTTATTTTTTCAAAAAACCAACTCCTTGTTTCATTAATTTTCTGAATGATTCTTTTGTTTTCAATTTCATTGATCTCTGATTTGATTTTGGATATTTCTTTTCTTCTACTGAGTTTAGGCTTAGATTGTTCTTCTTTTTCCAATTCCATAAGATCTCTTGTGAGATTGTGATATGCTCTCTTTCTGTTTTTCGAATGTAAGCATCTAAAGCGATGAATTTTCCTCTCAAAACTGCTTTTGCAGTATCGCACAGGTTTTGGTAGCTTGTGTCTTCGTTGTTGTTATGCTCAAGGAAGTTAATGATTTCCTGTTTTATTTCTTCCTGCACCCATCTGCTATTCAACAGAAGATTGTTTAATTTCCATGCCTTTGGCTGGGGTCGAGCATTTTTGTTAGAGTTGAGTTCCACCTTTAGTGCCTTATGGTCTGAAAAGATACAAGGTAAAATTTCAATTCTTTTGATTCTGTTGATATTTGTTTTGTGTCCCAGGATATGATCAATTTTGGAGAATGTTCCATTGGGTAATGAGAGAATGTATATTCTTTATCTTTGGGGTGGAGTGTTCTATATGTGTCTATCAAGCATAGTTGTTCTAGGGTCTCATTTAAATCTCTTATATCTTTGTTTAATTTCTGTTTAGAGGATCAGTCCAGCTCTGTAAGAGGTGTGTTAATACCCTGTTATGATGGTATTATCAGATATCATATTGCTCAGACTGAGTAAGGTCTGCTTCAAGAATCTGGGAGCATTTAAATTGGGTGCATAAATATTTAGAATTGAAATGTCTTCTTGTTGTAGTTTTCCCTTGACCAATATAAAGTGACCATCTTTGTCTTTTTTGACTTTAGTTGCTTTAAATCCACATGTATCTGAAAATAAGATTGCAACTCCTCTTTTCTTCTGATTCCATTTGCCTGAAAAATTGTCTTCCAACCCTTGACTCGGAGCTTTAATTTGTCTTTTGAAGCCAAGTCTGTTTCTTGCAGACAGCAAATGGATGGCTTGTTTTTTTTAATCCAGTCAGCCAATCTATGTCTCTTCAGTGGGGAATTCAAGCCATTAACTTTTCTTGAGATAATTGATAAGTGTGGTAGTATTCTATTCGTCTTATTTGGTGAGAGTCCATTGCTTAGTTTTATCATTTGCATCAGTGTGGAGGTTAGGTTCTGTCCTTTGATTTCTGAGTTCTTACTTTGCTGCTGATCCATTGTGGTGGTCACTGTGTAGAACAGGTTGAAGTATGTCCTGTAGAGCTGGTCTTGTTGTGGCGAATTTCCTCAATGTTTGTATATCCGTAAATGATTTGATTTCTCCATCAATTTTGAAGCTTAGCTTAGCAGGGTACAGAATTCTGGGCTGAAAATTGTTCTTTTTAAGTAGATTAAAGGTAGATGACCATTGTCTTCTTGCTTGGAAAGTTTCATTAGAGAAGTCTGTGGTCACTCTGATGGATTTGCCCCTGTAGGTCAACTGGCGCTTACTCCTGGCAGCTTGCAGAATCTTTTCTTTTGTCTTGACTTTGGACAGGTTCATCACAATGTATCTTGGAGAAGCTCGGTTAGAGTTGAGGCGACCTGGGGTCTGATATCCCCCTGAAAGCAGTGTGTCAGAATCTTTAGTGATGTTTGGGAAATTTTCTTTTATAATATTCTCTAGTATGGCTTCCATTCCTCTGGGGCATTCTTCTTCCCCTTCTGGAATTCCTATAACTCGTATGTTGGAACGCTTCATAAAGTCCCATAATTCTGACAGTGAAAGTTCTGCTTTCTCTCTCTTCTTTTCTGCCTCTTTTACTGTCTGAGTTATCTCAAAAACTTTGTCTTCTACCTCTGAAATTCTTTCTTCTGCATGGTCTAACCTGTTGCTGATACTTTCCATTGCATCTTTAAGTTCCCTGATTGACTGTTTCATTTCCTTCAGCTCTGCTATATCCTTTTTATATTCTTCATATCGTTCATCTCTGATTTGATTCTGTTTTTGGATTTCCTTTTGGTTATTTTCCACTTTATTAGCAGTTTCCTTCATTGTTTCCATCATTTCTTTCATTGTTTTCAACATGTGTATTCTAAGTTCCGTTTCTGTCATTCCTAACACTTCTGTATAGGTGGAATCCTCTGCAGTAGCTACCTCATGGTCCCTTGGCGGGGTTGTTCTGGACTGGTTCTTAATGTTGCCTGGAGTTTTCTGCTGATTCTTCCTCATGAGTGATTTCTTTTATCTGTTTCCTTGCCCTAATTTTCCTTTCACTTCCTCTTGCTCTTTAAGTTCTTGTGCCTGTGGAAGTTGTGGGCGGGTTTAGACGGATCGAACACACGCGACCACTTGCCGGTTTTCCACTGTTTTAGTCCTCCTCTTGGGGTCCAGAAGTCTCTCGCTGACTCCCTGTATCCTCATAGGAGTGATGATAGGCAGTTCCCACCAGCCAGAGATGCCTGGAGTCCTATATCCCCAGACTCACGGTGCCCAGATGCAAGGAAGCTGTTACTCGGCTGCCATCTTGCTCCACCTCCCTTGTAAATGATTCTTTTAGGGATCTGAATAAACCTCCTTCACCTCACAATAAATTCCAGAGAAGCCTTCAAAGTAATAATGGTCCATCTTTTATTGTAGATTAGCAGGTAAGCAAATTTTTGAAAATTCACTAGAATTTGCATGCAGTCATTTCCCAGCTCCCTGGATGTCCCGATGTCCTCCCTACAGATCTCCCAGTACCTGCAGGTCACAGGGTGACAGACGCTGCTGCAGAGACACTTGGAATCTCCAGGAATGAGAAAATGCAATACTTCTTAACACTCTAGTATGACTTTCTTTAATTACTTTATCCCCATTCCTTTATCCCTTTATTAAGAAATATTAAATTATAACTGCTAAAAGAGGTATTCAAGATAAGTTTCAAATTTTGCTAAAATTAAAAATTGGTGGGAGGGAGACAAGATGGCGGACTGAAGCCAGCTTTCAACAAAGGCTCCCGTCCAGAAGGAGAGTTAAGGGACAGGAATTTAGTAAGTATCCTGGTGGACTTGAGCCTCACCAAGAGAGAAGGCTGAAGAACGCACATCAACACCGCTGAGGCAAGTTGTGATCACAAGGACGCAAACAAAAGGTACAAAATCCACCACCAAGCGGACGGGAGTCCCCCTCCCCCATGAGACCGGCTCTAGAGCCCCACAATTGAACAAGCGGGCAGAAATTAAAGGCCCTCCCACTACACTCCACGGGAGAGACCTTCTAAAAACTGGACCTACCTCCCCTACTGGGGTGCCGTGGCATTCTCCTGCCGGACATAGGGCTGAATAAAACTTTGGGAATCCTTTGCCGGCATCCCTGAATCCCCGGCGCTCCCCTCCCGCCCACTGAGGTCTGGAGGCCTGTCCCCCAGGACTTCGGATCCTTGGGTGATTTCTCAAGGGGAGTGGACAGTCCCCGAGTTGCGACTGGTCAGCATTGACTCTGAGGCGCGCCGAGTGAGGAGAGGGCACTGGGCTGAGGGGGAGTCACGCCTTGCAGCACTTCCCTGCGGTGCAGTGCACCAACCCTCCCCGGGCATAGGGGGCCCAACACTGAATAAGACTCTGGCCTCCCCGCTGAGAGCTGAGAACCCCTACTCTCACTCGGGGTCTGAGGGCCTATCCCCCAGGAGTTCGGCTCCTTGGGTGATTTCTCGAGGGGAGTGCACAGTGCCTGAGCTGCGTCAGGTCAGCGCTGACTCTGGGACACGTGAGCGAGGAGAGGGCACTCTGCTGAGGTGAAATCAAGCCTTGGAGGCACTTCCCTGCGGTGCAGTGCAGGAGCCCTCCCCGGACTGTAGTATTGCGTGAAACTGAATGAAACTCTAGCTTCCCCCCGCCCCACTCCCAATCGGGGTCTGGGGGCCCATCCCCCAAGAGTTCTGATTCTTGGGGGATCTCTTAAGGGGTGTGGACCCAGCACAAACTGTGGCCGCTCAGTGCTGACTCTGGGGCGCGGGACAGAGGAGAAAAGGGTCGCCTGAGTGCCCACACCAGAGCAGCAGTTCCCTGGAGGTAGATCAACAGCCGTTTTTCTTTAACGGCAGAACGCTTACTTCTGGATATTCTGAGGCCACACCCCCTATCTCCCTGGGCAACCAGAGGAGGCCACCGGTGACATGGCTCACAAACCCGGAAGCCTCCAGGGCGGGGCCGACCCAGAGAGGTGTTCAGACGCAATTCTCCAGCGGCAAAGACGTTTGAACTCAAAACAGCCCGTCTCCTGTAGGCGACGACAAGAACAGAGACAGAACCTCACAAAGTTGTCTGTTCTGTTCTGTTCTGTTAGCAGCATGCATCAGGGACGGGGCTAAGCCTGAGTGAACACCTCCTTCCCATCACCTGCATCAAACACTCAAAGATGTCAGGCCCCATCTCCTCCTGCTAGATAGCGGCAGTCTGCGGGGGCCTGGCAGACTTCCTTGCGATTCAGGCAGGTGCAAACCCCTGGAGTGTCTGTTCACTGCAGGCAACTGGGTTAGCCATCTGCAGAGATACCAGTGACTGGATCCGACGGAGGGGCAAAGTGGGGAAGGAGACGTCAACCTTCCCAGACTGCTCTGTTTGCTGGGTGGCTCCTCCTGACTCCACGCTGCACTGGGGTGAGCTGTGTCAGAGGAGTCACCAGGCCCCTGTGATCCAGTTCCCAGAGACCTCTTGAACCCTTCCACCTGAGACAAGTGCCGATTGAGACAGTTGATTCGGACCTTTTGAACTGGGCTAATAGACTGAGGACTTTTCAGGCGGTGCCCTGGGTGTGCGATTGTAGGAAGGTTTGATTCTCCTTTTCCAACTGGGGCCAGAGGTGGGCAGGCAGGGTGACTTAATTGCTGATTTTTCCACACAGCTGAGACTTCAAGCCAGAGTAGAAGTTGCAATAGGATCGAACAGAAACCAGCTGAAAACAAGACAGAACCACTTTGCTCCACCACACCAGACAGGGCCCCGGTTTCTCAGGCCACAACACTGTACGGGCCCTTGATAAAACCCTAGGGGAAAAACCAAAGGGAGTAAACCATGGGGCGGAATCAGCGGAAAAACTCTGGTAACATGAATAACCAGAATAGATCAACCCCCCCAAGAAAAGATATGGCAGATGTGATTGAAGATCCCATTCATAAACAACTGGCTGAGATGTCAGAAGTCGAATTCAGAATTTGGATTGCAGACAAGATTAATAAAATGGAATTAGGAATTCGAGGAGAAATTCAAAAACTGTCTCAAGAATTTAACGAATTTAAAGACAAAACCACCAAAGACTTAGACACACTGAAACAAGAACTTACAGCCCTCAAAGATATGAAAAATAGAGTAGAATCCCTCAGTAACAGAATGGAGCAAGCAGAAGAAAGGATTTCTGACATTGAAGATAAAGTCTTCGAACGCTCCCAATCTCTCAAAGAGGAAGAGAAATGGAGAGCAAAAACGGATCACTCACTCAGAGAGCTCTCAGATAATTCAAAAAAAAACAACATAAGGGTTATAGGAATTTTGGAGAATGATGAAGTGGCTGCCAAGGGCACAGAGGCCCTTCTACATGAAATTATGAAAGAAAATTTTCCAGACATGCCTAGAGAATCTGAAATTCAGATAGCAGACAGCTTCAGAACCCCAGCACGATTCAACCCCAATAAGCCATCTCCCAGACATATCATAATTAGCTTCACTAAAGTTAACATGAAAGAGAAGATTCTCAAAGCAGCCCGGCGAAAGAAAACTATAACGTACAAAGGTAAGAATATTAGAATAACTGCAGATCTCTCTGCTGAAACTTTTCAAGCAAGAAGAGGCTGGTCATCAACTTTTAATCTCCTAAAGCAAAAAAACTTTCAACCCAGGATCTTGTATCCAGCTAAACTGAGTTTCATCTATGATGGAGAAATTAAATACTTCAATGACATTCATATGTTGAAAAAATTTGCCATAAGTAAACCAGCTCTTCAGGATGTTCTCAGACCTATCCTCCACAATGACCAACCCAATCCTATACCACAAAAGTAAACTCACTCAGAAACTTCGGCTCAAACTCCAACTTCCACACTGGCGAAAGGATTAAAAATGTCCACTGGACCTTTGAAAAACTCGATACCCAAAATTCCACCAGACTTATCAATACTCTCCATCAATGTGAATGGCTTAAACTGTCCTCTAAAGAGGCATAGGTTAGCTGACTGGATACAAAAACTTAAGCCAGATATTTGTTGCATACAAGAGTCACATCTCAACTTAAAAGACAAATACAGTCTCAGGGTGAAAGGATGGTCATCCATATTTCAGGCAAATGGTAATCAGAAAAAAGCAGGTGTTGCAATTTTATTTGAAGATACAGTAGGCTTTAAACCATCAAAAGTAAGGAAGGACAAGAATGGTCACTTCATATTTGTTAAGGGTAATACTCAATATGACGAGATCTCAATTATTAATATCTATGCACCCAACCAGAATGCACATCAATTTATAAGAGAAACTCTAACAGACACGAGCAACTTGATTTCCTCCAGCTCCATAATCGTTGGAGATTTCAACACTCCCTTGGCAGTGTTGGATCGATCCTCCAGAAAGAAGCTGAGCAAAGAAATCTTAGATTTAAACCTAACCATCCAATATTTACATTTAGCAGACATCTACAGAACATTTCATCCCAACAAAACTGAATACACATACTTCTCATCAGCCCACGGAACTTACTCCAAAATTGATCACATTTTAGGTCACAAGTCTAACCTCAGTAAATTTAAAGGAATAGAAATTATTCCATGCATCTTCTCGGACCATCATGGAATAAAACTTGAATTGAGTAACAACAGGAATCTGCATACCCATACAAAAACATGGAAGTTAAATAACCTTATGCTGAATGATAGCTGGGTCAGAGATGAGATTAAGAAAGAAATCACCAATTTTTTGGAACAAAATGACAATGAAGACACAAACTATCAGAACCTCTGGGACACTGCAAAGGCAGTTCTAAGAGGGAAATTTATAGCACTGCAAGCCTTCCTCAAGAGAACGGAAAGAGAGGAAGTTAACAACTTAATGGGACATCTCACGCAACTGGAAAAGGAAGAACATTCCAACCCCAAACCCAGTAGAAGAAAAGAAATAACCAAAATTAGAGCAGAATTAAATGAAATTGAAAACAAAAGAATAATACAACAGATCAATAAATCAAAAAGCTGGTTTTTTGAAAAGGTCAATAAAATAGATAAACCTCTGGCCAACCTAATCAGGAAAAAAAGAGTAAAATCTCTAATATCATCAATCAGAAACAACAAAGACGAAATAACCACAGACTCATCAGAAATCCAAAAAATCCTTAATGAATATTACAAGAAACTTTATTCTCAGAAATATGAAAATCTGAAGGAAATAGACCGATACTTGGAAGCACGCCACCTTCCAAGACTTAACCAGAATCAAGTGGAAATGTTGAACAGACCCATATCAAGTTCAGAAATAGCATCAACTATACAAAACCTCCCTAAAAAGAAAAGCCCGGGACCAGATGGTTTCACGTCAGAATTCTACCAAACCTTTAAAGAAGAATTAGTACCTATATTACTCAACCTGTTCCAAAATGTAGAAAAAGAAGGAAGACTACCCAACACGTTCTATGAAGCAAATATCACCCTGATCCCCAAACCAGGAAAAGACCCAACAAGAAAAGAAAATTATAGACCAATATCACTAATGAATATAGATGCAAAAATATTCAACAAGATCCTAACGAACAGAATCCAGCAACACATCAAACAAATTATACATCATGACCAAGTTGGTTTTATCCCAGGGTCTCAAGGCTGGTTCAATATACGTAAATCTATAAATGTAATTCAGCACATAAACAAATTAAAAAACAAAGACCATATGATTCTCTCAATTGATGCAGAAAAAGCTTTTGATAATATCCAGCATCCCTTCATGATCAGAACACTCAAGAAAATTGGTCTAGAAGGGACTTTTCTTAAACTGATAGAGGCCATCTACAGCAAACCCACAGCCAATATCATATTGAATGGAGTTAAATTGGAATCATTTCCACTCAGATCAGGAACCAGACAAGGCTGCCCATTGTCTCCATTGCTTTTCAACATTGTAATGGAAGTTTTAGCCACCGCAATTAGGGAAGAAAAGGCGATCAAGGGTATCCATATAGGGTCAGAAGAGATCGAACTCTCGCTCTTCGCAGATGATATGATTGTGTATCTGGAAAACACTAGGGACTCTAGTACAAAACTCCTAGAAGTGATCAAGGAATACAGCAGCGTGTCAGGTTACAAAATCAATATTCATAATTCGGTAGCCTTTATATACACCAACAACAGTCAAATTGAAAAAACAGTTAAGGACTCTATCCCTTTCACAGTAGTGCCAAAGAAGATGAAATATTTGGGAATTTACCTAACAAAAGACATGAAAGATCTCTATAAAGAGAACTATGAAACTCTAAGAAAAGAAATAGCTGAGAATTTTAACAAATGGAAAAACATACCATGCTCATGGCTAGGAAGAATCAACATTATCAAAATGTCCATACTACCCAAAGCAATATATAATTTCAATGCACTTCCTGTTAAAGCTCCACTGTCATATTTTAAAGATCTTGAAAAAACATTACTTCGTTTTATATGGAATCAGAAAAAACCTCGAATAGCCAAGACATTACTCAGAAATAAAAACGAAACAGGAGGAATCACACTACCAGACCTCAGACTTTACTACAAATCGATAGTGATCAAAACAGCATGGTATTGGCACAAAAACAGAGAAGTAGATACCTGGAATAGAATAGAGAACCAAGAGATGAATCCAGCTACTTACCGCTATTTGATTTTTGACAAGCCAATTAAAAACATTCAGTGGGGAAAAGATTCCCTATTTAACAAATGGTGCTGGGTGAACTGGCTGGCAACCTGCAGAAGACTGAAATTGGACCCACACCTTTCACCCTTAACTAAGATAGACTCTCATTGGATTAAAGATTTAAACTTAAGACATGAAACTATAAAAATACTAGAGGAGAATGCAGGGAAAACCCTTGAAGAAATTGGTCTGGGTGAGTATTTCATGAGGAGAACCCCCCGGGCAATTGAAGCAGCTTCAAAAATACACTACTGGGACTTGATCAAACTAAAAAGCTTCTGCACAGCTAAGAACACAGTAAGCAGAGCAAGCAGACAGCCCTCAGAATGGGAGAAGATATTTGCAGGGTATAACTCTGACAAAGGTTTAATAACCAGAATCCACAGAGAACTCAAACGCATCAGCAAGAAAAAAACAAGGGATCCCATCGCAGGCTGGGCAAGGGATTTGAAGAGAAACTTCTCTGAAGAAGACAGGCGCACGGCCTTCAGACATATGAAAAAATGCTCATCATCTTTAATCATTAGAGAAATGCAAATCAAAACTACTTTGAGATATCATCTAACTCCAATGAGACTAGCCTATATCACAAAATCTCAAGACCAGAGATGTTGGCGTGGATGCGGAGAAAAGGGAACACTTCTGCACTGCTGGTGGGAATGCAAATTAATACATTCCTTTTGTAAAGATATATGGAGAACACTCAGAGATCTAAAAATAGATCTGCCATTCAATCCTGTAATTCCTCTGCTGGGCATATACCCAGAAGACCAAAAATCACAACATAACAAAGATATTTGTACCAGAATGTTTATTGCAGCCCAATTCATAATTGCTAAGTCATGGAAAAAGCCGAAGTGCCCATCGATCCACGAATGGATTAATAAATTGTGGTATATGTATACCACGGAATACTATGCAGCCTTAAAGAAAGATGGAGACTTTACCTCTTTCATGTTTACATGGATGGAGCTGGAACATATTCTTCTTAGTAAAGTATCCCAAGAATGGAAGAAAAAATACCCAATGTACACAGCCCTACTATGAAACTAATTTGGGACTCTCACATGAAAGCTATAACCCAGCTACAACTTAACAATAGGGGGAAGTGGGAAAGGAGGGGGGGTGGGTAGAGGGAGGGGAATCGGTGGGATCACACCTGTGGTGCATATTACAGGGGTATTTGCGAAACTTGGTAAATGTAGAATGTAAATGTTTTGGCACAGTAACTGAGATAACGCCAGAAAGGCTATGTTAACCACTGTGATAAAAATGTGTCAAATGGTTTATGAAGTGAGTGTATGATGCCCCATAATCATATCATTGTATACAGTTATGATTTAATAAAAAAATTAAAAAAAAAATTGGTATCACTTTAAATTTGAGTATTCACATCTGTCTTTATGGTGTGGGGGAATAATAATTTTGTTTTAAAAGGATATATGTCACACATGTTAAATTTCAGTAAAAAACTTATTTTAAAAAATGATAACTGCTTGTAATTAAGTTAGTGAGACCACTTCCTCTCAAATTTGTTAAAGAACTTACTATGAAAATATTATCAAAAGTTCAGAAGTTAAGGCTTGGTGCCCATAGCACAGTGGTTACGGCGTTGGCCAAATAGACCAAGGAAGGCGGGTTCAAATCCAGTCCAGGCCAGCTAAACAATGACAACAGCAAAAAATAGCCGAGTGTTGTGGTGGGCACCTGTAGTCCCAGCTACTTGGGAGGCTAAAGCAAGAGAATCACTTAAGCCCAAGAGTTAGAGATTGCTGTGAGCTGTGATGCCACGGCACTCTACCCAGGGTGACAACTTGAGACTCTCTCTCAAAAAAAAAAAAAGATAAAACAGATAAACAGATACAGCTGAGGCTGTACATTTAAGTTGAATGGCAGAAAACCTGTTTAGTTAGTGATATTTTGACAAACCTATAATCCTTAGTTATCTTGACTCTTTTCATCTTTTATCTTTTTAATAATTTTTGTGACTTTTAAAAATCACACATCTTTCCTTTCACTCCTAGATCCTTAGTGCATTGTTAAATGGTAAATATGTTAAATAAATAATATAGCTAAACAAAAATCCAACTGGATAGTTATTTATCCAGTACTTACTAAACACACACACAGACATGTACGACCATTCAATGATTGTACTTTATAGGCAGTCTCTGTGCCAGGAACTTGACATAATTTATTTCATTAGTCTTCACATAAATCTTTTAGCAATTACCATCTCCATTCTAAGGAGAAAACTGACTGAGGTAATTAAGTAACTTTCAAAGTCTTTTACATCAAATGAATAGCTAGCCTTGTTTTCAACATCAAATTTGCCTGGTTACAAATACCATACTCTTTCCATTACACAATGTTACCTTTCAGAGAGAAATAGGATATAACCTTTGTCTTCAAGGAGATTTCAGTCAATTTGAGCATCACAAAAGAAATAAAAGTAATTATAATAATTTGAAATGTATAAAGGTATCAAATATCAACCTAAGCCCTTCACCCACCAGTATTCTAACCCTTGGGTTGCACCTTAATTTTCCATGTTCTATTGCTAAAGTTCCCACATCATTTTATATTTATGACTTCTAGTATTTTTCTCTTTTAGAGAAAATCATCATATTATTTCCCTGTGGATACTTCTTTTATAATGTCTATAAACGATAACTCATGAATAATGTAATTGTGCAATACTCAATTGAATGAGTTCCTTGGGCAATTCACACGTTCATTGGTAGAATGTAAACCAAATTTCGCAAAACAACTGAAGTAGTGTAATGGATAGCTGTCTGGTGGAAAAGAGTTTATTTTATTTTTTAAGCCCCTAAATCAGTGCTATAGAATCTTAAAGAGTGAGTGATAAAGTCTCCAGGGAGTTAATGGCAGTTTTAAACAAAGAAATGACCTGATTGGATTTGAATTTTAGAAAGATTAATAAAGATGAGGTAGGGCAAGAAGAAGAGAAAGATGTAGGCGGAAGAGCTGTTCAAGCCACAAAGGTAGTGTTCCAGCAAGAGACAAAGAATGCGCACGGAAAAACAATCGTGAGAAATAAGAGGAGGGGCCGGTAGGATGAGAAGGTGAAAAGGACAGCACCATTATTACGTCAGCAGTTCTGTGGGTTTGATGAATTTGTTGGAGAGAAAGTGGTTAAGAAGAAAGGGGAAATTGTTCATTGTTGATAATGTACACTCAACTTTTGTTTTATTTTATTGCCTTCCAATAATTGGATATGTTGATGGAGATGTTGGCAAACTGCCTAACAGGTGCACCTGCAGTGTGAGGCAGGGAGGGAAAGTCAGGGGCGGATTGAGTGGGAGTGGTGAGATGTGGGAAGTCAGACAGCTAAGATGAGCCCAATATAAGAAGACTAGAGTTGTGATGGGTGAGGGTTAGAGACTGAATTTCCCTGCCTAGGATTATTCACTTGAATAGTTACTAGATTTATGAATAAAAGCCAAGAGCAAATTCCCATGGAATCTTTCTGATGTCATTTATGTATTATTATTATTATTATTTTCTGACAGGTAGGATACTCACTTTTATAGAATGGGGGAGACTTCTAAGGAGATGATGCTTAAAAATCTTTGTGACCCTTTTCTAAGCCCCTTGTTGTTAGGCTAGTATTTTATGATGCCATTTTCCTTTGGAAATACACACGACTTCACAATTACATGCTATATGATTCTTCCACATTGTTCCGTCAGCAGTACAGTGCTATAATTGTTAAATTTCAATCTCAAATTGCTAAATTTTCCAGGTTACATTTTTAGCTGTCTTTCCTAGCTCGTATTGTGTGTTGAAAGTAGTCCCGTTGTGAGTGGAAGGAACAGGTAGTTTTCTATGGCACTTTGGACAATTTGTAAATGTGTACCAAGTATTTTCCTGAGATTGTTTAAAAATAACACTTCACATCATTTTTTTTTCATTGAAACTCAGTTCTGTTTTAATGAATTTTCAAAATGTACAGTGAAGGCAATGGCCTGTAACAGCTAGTGATGAAGGCTAAAAGCCACCAGGTAAGTTGCCGCATTATTTTTTAACTTCATCTACGATTGATTTTCCTTTCACAGCCCCCCTTCCATCTTCTGCAAAATCAACCTTCAAAATATAAAGAGATGGAAAAGTATTCAAAAATTTAAAAAGGTAATAAAAACTATACCATGAAGTGTAAGGAAATGTGATATGAGAATTTTTACTATTGAAAAGGAGATAAAAATTTACATGTCTTTCTATTAAAACTACAACAACCATAGTCTTTAGAATTCAAAGATATCAGAAATCTCCCAGTTTCTTTCAATTTAAGAAGACAGAAAATTTAGAGGTAAGGGAATTTAGGATGCAAAGTAATATTTTTAGCTAAAATATTTCGCTCCTGAGGAGTTACAGTGAGCTGCTCAGAGCAGAGCAGCTCAATCATAAAAGAGTGAGGTTAGACCCAGCTCTGTTGCTTAATTAGTCCCAAGGTCAAGAACCTTAATACTCTGCTCCACATTTATACTGTTTCTAACTTTTTTTTTTTTTTTGGTCCGGGAAATTAGGAGAAAAATATACACAAGACCACCTATAACAAAGTTAAACAAGACCTCACTTCATGGATGCTAATACTGTTTTTACTGATGTGTTGTTTTCAAAATTATGAAAAGTTGAAAGTAAGAAGAAAGTGTTTTGGAGGTAAATTTATTAATTGGATAAAAGAAAGACACATTTTTGCTTCTGAAAGAATTGCTTCCTTTTGGATCATCTGGAGACTTTTTGAAATATTACAAAGTTAGAAAACAGATTTAAATTATCACTTAATTTATCTGCACAGATTTTAAATTATCGTAGTAATTTTTATTGCCTTACTTACTGCCGCCGTTGACTAAAACTTTCTTAAAGACATGGACAATGCCCTACTCCTCTTTAGAAGGTGATGTTGAACAGAGGACAGAGCATAGAACTTGGGAGTATCTCTCCCAAGGTTCATTAACAGGCTGACTTGCCCTTTCAGTGGTAAAAATCTAAAACAAAAACAAAACTACATTCACTACTAAGGGAGAGTGGGTTTTCAGACACATGCTTTTAAACCTTGGTTTCTATTTACCAGGTAAGTTTTCAATAAGAAAAGTCATGATGTTTCCTGACATTTTGCATTTTATCAGTTATTTTTACAGTGATTCTGAGAATTCTCATCACAGCCTTTATATATACAAGCCTGAATATTGAGGGTAGCTCTTTCCAACCAAGGGGTAAAGTAATTTACTAGCCCTCATACTTTCACAGGAATCAAAAGGAAGGGGAGTGATTGAGAAGAGATTGAATAAGCCCTGGGGCATTTTCCATCTAAAATAAAACCAACTGTAGAAAAATGATAATCACTTAAAATTTTCCTTAGAGTGAGGTTGTATTTTTCAGAGGATATGTGATAATAGAGTGGTTATAGCTTTTTAAAACACTGAAAAAAAAAGCACAAAATGGCAAAAAATCAATAGTAATAGTTTATTCATAAGGCAAAGAGAATAATTAGTTTATTCTGACACTTTCTGTACATGACCAATTTCAGGTTCCACTGAGGACTGGCAGATTAATTGACAGATGCTTTAGTCATCAGATTCTCTTTCCCTGAAAAATTACCTAAGAGAGAAACACTTCTTGAATTTCCCCCTTTTGTTGATTACTTTAAAAATAAAATCATTAATAAAATATCTGGATAAATACACTATGAATTCATTTCTTACCTTTCTCATAAATATGCTTTCCAAAAAATATCTCTCCTGACTACATACCTATTTTCCTAATTCTTAGAGAAAGTCATTGCATTGAAAAGTATTTTCAATTATTTTTCAAGTCTCTATATTAGCACATAGAATATGCTTCATTTAGTTTACATTTTTAAAAATTTAAGACAGAGGCTCAGTGCCTATAGCTCAGTGGCTAGGGCACCAGCCACATACTCCAGAGCTGGCGGGTTCAAATCCAGCCTGGGCCTGCCAAACAATGAGAACTACACCCAAAAAATAGCCGGGTGCTGTGGTGGGTACCTGTAGCCCCAGCCAGCTACTTGGGAGACTGAGGCAAGAGAATTGCTTAATCTGAAGAGTTTGAGGTTGCTGTGAGTTGTGATGCCATAGCACTCTACCAAAGGCGACATAGTGAGGCTCCATCTCAAAAGAAAAAAAAATTAAGACACAGATTAAGTGACGCCATAATCATCTTTCAAGTACAAATGATACTTATGAAGTAAATGAAACAGGAAACACTGCAGGTAAAATATGAGAATCAAAGTGATTTGAGGGTGAGAAGCAAAAATTACTTGTGGCCAGCGTCCTGGATAAGCCTTAGAAACCCATTCTAGAAACATCAAGGTGTTAACGTTACTGCAGGGCCTTGCAGCTAAAGAAAAATGTCCTTCATTCTGCAGCTTGATGTAGTCTGCAGAGATCTCATCATCGTTAAAACCTGAAAGCACTTACAGGACTAAGTAACTACCTTTGCAAATCATAAACAGGATGGCGTTCTGCCTGGCATCTAGATAACATCCGCTTATTTTCTGAAGGTTTTACTGCAGGGTTACAGAAGGCATAAGCATCTAGTTAAATCTAATAAACTCCACAGCATATGCCTGATTTCAAAGACATACGGTGCTATTATAGTCTCTTAAAGCTCTGCTTCATTTTCTACAAATGATGGTTTATACTGGTCCCCTTGTGGCCGTGGTGCAGGTTTATAAGGTGCTCTAGTACCTTGGTTGATGCACAGGCTACTCTGGCTGCAGGTGTTCTCCTCACGTTGCTGGGAACTGGGTCTGCATGCGCAGAGAAACGCTGAGGAGCCGTCGCTCCGAGAGGTGATGATGGGCCACAAACCGGTTATTTAAACAAACAACCAGAGCATTTATTTCCTTCAGACTGGATTTCTGAACACTTTTCTTTCCTGAAAATAAAACAGGCAGCAGAAGGAGTCAGCTTAATAACTCCTTTACATATCACGTTGACTTGTATCATTGTTATGCCATCAAGTGGAACCAAAATCAATAAAATGGCTTTATATTGATTGAGTTCTCGCTCTGAGCCAGGCAGTCCTCTAAACGCTTATGGGAATCAATGCATTTAATTCTCAACACCAATCTGTGAAGTCGATACTGTATTATCCTGATTTTTCAGATGAGATAGCAGAAACACACAGTTCACTTTGCTCAGCTTCGCACAGTTGGTAAGTGGTAAATCTGAAATTCATACCAGAA